>NC_056749.1:1237923-1502923 GCF_019279795.1 Protopterus annectens
GAAAAGGTAAGGGAGGAGGAGGTTATAGGAGTTATAGAGTAGATAGAAGTGTAGTTAGAGGTTATATCTGAGTGAGGAAGACAAGGGGATACAGTTAAGGGACGAGGTTACAGGGGTTAAAGAGTGGATAGAAGTATTGTTATACGTTATATCTGAGTGAGGAAGGGGATATAGTAATGGACGAGGAGGCTACAGGAGTTATAGAGTGGATAGCAGTGTAGGTAAAGGTGATATCTGAATGAGGAAGAGAAGTGGATACAGGTAAGGGAGGAGGAGGTTACAGGAGTTATAGAGTGGATAGAAGTGTAGTTAGAACTTATATCCGAGTGAGGAAGACAAGGGGATATAGGTAAGTGAGGAGGTTATAGGGGTTATAGAGTGGATAGAAGTGTAGTTAGAGGATATATCTGCATAAGGAAGACAAGGGATATAGGTAAGGGAGGAGGAG
Organism: Protopterus annectens; assembly: GCF_019279795.1. Lineage (NCBI taxonomy): Eukaryota > Metazoa > Chordata > Ceratodontiformes > Protopteridae > Protopterus > Protopterus annectens. The sequence goes on from NC_056749.1 coordinate 1,238,372, forward strand.
GTTACAGGAGGTATAGAGTGGATAGAAGTGTAGTTAGAGGTTTTATCTGAGTGAGGAAGACAAGGGGATATAGGTAAGGGAGGAGGTACAGGTGGTATAGAGTGGATAGAAGTGTAGTTAGAGGATATATCTGCATAAGGAAGACAAGGGATATAGGTAAGGGAGGAGGAGGTTACAGAAGTTAAAGATTGTATAGAAGTGTAGTTAATTGGTTATATCTGACTGAGGAAGACAAGGGGATATAGGTAAGGGAAGAGGAGGGTACAGGAGTTAGAGAGTGGATAGAAGTGTAGTTAGAGGTTATATCTGAGTGAGGAAGACAAGGGGCTACAGGTACGGGATGAGGAGGATACAGGAGTTATAGAGTGGATAGAAGTGTAGTTAGAGGGTATATCTGAGAGGAAGACAAGGGGATATAGGTAAGAAAGGAGGAGTTTACAGTAGTTATCGAATAGATAGAAGTGCAGTTAAGGTTTTATCTGAGTGAGGAAGGGGATATAGGTAAAGGAGGAGGAGGTTACAGGGGTTTTAGAGTGGATATAAGTGTAGTTAGAGGGTATATCTGAGTGAGGAAGACAAGGGGTTATAGGTAAGGGAGGAGGAGGGTACAGGTGTTATAGAGCGGATAGAAGTGCAGTTAGAGGCTATATCTGGGAGAGGAAGGGGCTATCGGTAAGGGAGGAGGAAGTTACCTTGGCTATAGACTGGATAGAAGTGTAGTTAGAAGTTATATCAGAGTGAGGTAGATGCTATTGTTAAGGGAGGAGGCAGTTACAGGTGTTATAGAGTGGATAAAAATGCAGTTAGATGTTATATCTGAGTGAAGAAGGGGCCATAGGTAAGGAAGGAGGGGTTAAAGGAGGTATAGAGTGGATAGAAGTGTAGTTAGAGGTTATATCTGAGTGAGGAAGACAAAGGGATATAGGTAAGGGGGCAGGAGGGTAACGGAGTTATAGAGTGGATAGAAGTGCAGTTAGAGGTTATATCTGAGTGAGGAAGACAAAGGGCTATAGGTAAGCGAGGAGGAGATTCCAGGGGTTATAGAGTGGATACAAGTGTAGTTAGAGGGTATATCTGAGTGACAAAATCAAGGGGATACAGGTAAGGGAGGAGGTTACATTGGTTATAGAGTGGATAGAAGTGTAGTTAGAGGTTATATCTGCTTGAGGAAGAGGTTACAGGAGTTATATAGTGGATGGAAGTGTAGTTAGAGGTTATATCTGAGTGAGGAAGAGAAAGAGATATAGGTAAGGGAGGAGGGCACAGGGGTTATGGAGTGGATAGAAGTGTAGTTAGAGGTTATATCTGAGTGCGGAATGGGATACAGGTAAGGGAGAAAGAGGTTACAGGAGTTACAGAGTGGATAGAAATGTAGTTAGATGTTATGTCCGCCTGAGGAAGACAAGGAGATGCAGGTAAGGGAGGAGGAGGTTACAGGAGTTATATAGTGGATAGAAGTGTAGTTAGAGGTTATATCTGAGAGAGTAAGGCAAGGGGATATAGGTAAGGAAGGAGATTACAGGAGTTATAGAGTGGATAGAAGTTTAGTTAGAGGTTTAATCTGAGTGAGGAATGGGCTACAGTTAAGGGAGGAGGAGGTTACAGGGGTTATAGACTGGAGAGAAGTGAATGTAGAGGTTATATCTGAGTGAGGAAAGGGCTATAGGTAAAGGAGGAGGAGGTTACAGGGGCTATAGCATGGATAGAAGTGTAGTTAGAGGTTATATCTGAGTGAGGAGGGGGCTATAGATAAGGGAGGAGGAGGTTACAGGAGGTATAGAGTGGACAGAAGTGCAGTTAGAGGTTATATCTAAATGAGGAAGACAAGGGGATATTGGTAAGGGAGGAAGTTACAGGTGTTACAGAGTGAATAGAAGTGTAGTTCGAAGTTATATGTGAGTGAGGAAGACAAGGGGATATAGGTAAGGGAGCAGGAGATTACAGGAGTTATAGAGTGGATAGAGGTGCAGTTAGAGTTTATATCTGAGTGAGTAAGACAAGGGGATATAGATAAGGGAGGAGGTTACAGGATTTATCGAGTGGATAGAAGTGCAGTTAAAAGGTTATATCTGAGTTAGGAAGACAAGGAGGTATAGATAAGGGAGGAGGAGGTTACAGGTGTTATAGAGTGGATAGAAGTGTAGTTAGAGTTTATATCTGAGTGAGGAAGACAAGGGGATATAGGTAAGGGAGGAGGAGGTTACAGGAGTTATAGAGTGGATAGAAGTGCAGTTAAAAGGTTATATCTGAGTTAGGAAGACAAGGAGGTATAGGTAAGGGAGGAGGAGGTTACAGGTGTTATAGAGTGGATAGAAGTGTAGTTAGAACTTATATCTGAGAGAGGAAGACAAGGGGATATAGGTAAGTGAGGAGGTTATAGGGGTGATAGATTGGATAGAAGTGTAGTTAGAGGATATATCTGAGTGAGGAAGGGGATATAGGTAAGGGAGGAGGAGGTTACAGGAGTTATAGAGTGGATAGAAGTGTAGTTAGAGGTGATATCTGAGTGAGGAAGACAAGGGGCTATAGGTAAGGGAGGAGGAGGTTACAGGAGGTCTAGCGTGGATAGAAGTGTAGTTAGAGGTTTTATCTGATTGAGGAAGACAAGGGTAGATAGGTAAGGGAGGAGGTACAGGTGGTATAGAAGTGTAGTTAGAGGTTATATCTGCGTAAGGAAGACAAGGGATATAGGTAAGGGAGGAGGAGGTTACAGGAGTTAGAGTCGATAGTAGTGTTGTTAGAAGTTATATCTGAGTAAGGAAGACAATGGGATATAGGTAAGGGAGGAGCAGGTTACAGGAGTTAAAGATTGTATAGAAGTGTAGTTAATTGGTTATATCTGAGTGAGGAAGACAAGGGGCTACAGGTACGGGAGGAGGAGGATACAGGAGTTATAGAGTGAATAGAAGTGTAGTTAAGGTTTTATCTGAGTGAGAAAGTGGATATAGGTAAGGGAGGAGGAGGTTACATGTGTTATAGAGTGGATAGAATTGCAGTTAGAGCTTATATCTGAGAGAGGAAAGGGCCATAGGTAAAGGAGGAGGAGGTTACAGGGGTTTTAGAGTGGATAGAAATGTAGTTAGAGGGTATATCTGAGTGACGAAGACAAGGGGTTATAGGTAAGGGAAGAGGAGGTTATAGGTGTTATAGAGCAGATAGAAGTGCAGTTAGAGGTTATATCTGGGAGAGGAAAGGGCTATCGCTAAGGGAGGAGGAAGTTACCATGGCTATAGAGTGGATAGAAGTGTAGTTAGAAGTTATATCTGAGTGAGGAAGATGCTATTATTAAGGGAGGAGGCAGTTACAGGTGTTATAGAGTGGATAAAAATGCAGTTAGATGTTAATATCTGAGCGAAGAAGGGGCTATAGGTAAGGAAGGAGGGGGTTAAAGGAGGTATAGAGTGGATAGAAGTGTAGTTAGAGGTTATATCTGAGTGAGGAAGACAAAGGGATATAGGTAAGGGGGCAGGAGGGTAACGGAGTTATAGAGTGGATAGAAGTGCAGTTAGAGGTTATATTTGAGTGAGGAAGACAAGGGGCTATAGGTAGGGGAGGAGGAGGTTCCAGGGGTTATAGAGTGGATACAAGTGTAGTTAGAGGGTATATCTGAGTGACAAAAACAAGGGGATACAGGTAAGGGAGGAGGTTACATTGGTTATAGAGTGGATAGAAGTGTAGTTAGAGGTTATATCTGCTTGAGGAAGACAAGGGTATATAGGTAAGAGAGGAGGAGGTTACAGGAGTTATATAGTGGATGGAAGGTTATATCTGAGTGAGGAAGAGAAAGAGATATAGGTAAGGGAGGACGGTACAGGGGTTATGGAGTGGATAGAAGTGTAGTTAGAGGTTATATCTGAGTGAGGAATGGGATACAGGTAAGGGAGGAGGAGGTTACAGGAGTTACAGAGTGGATAGAAATGTAGTTAGAGGTTATCTCCGCCTGAGGAAGACAAGGGGATGCGGGTAAGGGAAAGGAGGTTACAGGAGTTATATAGTGGATGGAAGTGTAGTTAGAGGTTATATCTGAGTGAGTAAGACAAGGGGATATAGGTAAGGTAGGAGGTTACAGGAGTTATAGAGTGGATAGAAGTTTAGTTAGAGGTTTAATCTGAGTGAGGAATGGGCTACAGTTAAGGGAGGAGGAGGTTACAGGGGTTATAGACTGGAGAGAAGTGAAGTTAGAGGTTATATCTGAGTGAGGAAAGGGCTATAGGTAAGGGAGGAGGAGGTTACAGGGGCTATAGAGTGGATAGAAGTGTAGTTAGACGTTATATCCGAGTGAGGAGGGGGCTATAATTAAGGGAGGAGGTGGTTACAGGTGTTATAGAGTGGATAGAAGTGCAATTAGAGGTTATATCTGAGTGAGGAAGGGGCTATAGATAAGGGAGGAGGAGGTTACAGGAGGTATAGAGTGGACAGAAGTGCAGTTAGAGGTTATATCTAAATGAGGAAGACAAGGGGATATAGGTAAGGGAGGAAGTTACAGGAGTTACAGAGTGAATAGATGTGTAGTTCGAAGTTATATGTGAGTGAGGAAGACAAGGGGATATAGGTAAGGGAGCAGGAGGTTACAGGAGTTATAGAGTGGATAGAGGTCAGTTAGAGTTTATATCTGAGTGAGTAAGACAAGGGGATATAGGTATGGGATGAGGTTGCAGGAGTTATAGAGTGGATAGAAGTGCAGTTAAAAGGTTATATCTGAGTTAGGAAGACAAGGGGCTATAGGTAAGGGAGGAGGAGGTTACAGGTGTTATAGAGTGGATAGAAGTGTAGTTAGAGGTTATATCTGAGTGAGGAAGACAAGGGGATATAGGTAAGGGAGGAGGAGGTTACAGGAGTTTTAGAGGGGGTAGAAGTGTTGTTAGAGGTTATATCTGAGTGAGGAAGACAAGGGGATATAGGTAAGTGAGGAGGAGGTTACAGGATTTATAGAGTGGTTAGAAGTGTAGCTAGAGGTTATATCTGAGTGAGGAAGACAAGGGGATATAGGTAAGGGAGGAGGAGGTTACAGTAGTTATAGAGTGGATAGAGGTGTAGTTAGATGGTATATCTGAGTGAGGAAGACAAGGGGATATAGGTAAGGGAGGAGGAGGGTACAGGAGTTATAGAGTGGATAGAAGTGTAGTTAGAAGTTATATCTGAGTGAGGAAGACAAGGGGATACAGGTAAGGGAGGCGGTTACAGGAGTTATAGAGTGGATAGAAGTGTAGTTATAGGGTATATCTGAGTGAGGAAGACAAGGGGATATAGGTAAGGGAGGAGGTTACAGGAGTTATAGAGTGGATAGAAGTGCAGTTAAAAGGTTATATCTGAGTTAGGAAGACAAGGGGGTATAGGTAAGGGAGGAGGAGGTTACAGGTGTTATAGAGTGGATAGAAGTGTAGTTAAAGGTTATATCTGAGTGAGGAAGACAAGGGGATATAGGTAAGGGAAGAGGAGGTTATAGAGTGGATAGAAGTGCAGTTAAAAGGCTATATCTGAGTTAGGAAGACAAGGGGGTATAGTTAAGGGAGGAGGAGGTTACAGGTGTTATAGAGTGGATAGAAGTGCAGTTAGAACTTATATCTGAGTGAGGAAGACAAGGGGATATAGGTAAGTGAGGAGGTTATAGGGGTTATAGAGTGGATAGAAGTGTAGTTAGAGGATATATCTGAGTGAGGAAGGGGATATAGGTAAGGGAGGAGGAGGTTACAGAAGTTATAGAGTGGATAGAAGTGTAGTTAGAGGTGATATCTGAGTGAGGAAGACAAGGGGCTATAGGTAAGGGAGGAGGAGGAGGTTACAGGAGGTCTAGCGTGGATAGAAGTGTAGTTAGAGGTTTTATCTGAGTGAGGAAGACACGGGGATATAGGTAAGGGAGGAGGTACAGGTGGTATAGAAGTGTAGCTAGAGGTTATATCTGCGTAAGGAAGACAAGGGATATAGGTAAGGGAGGAGTAGGTTACAGGAGTTAAAGATTGTATAGAAGTGTAGTTAATTGGTTATATCTGACTGAGGAAGACAAGGGGATATAGGTAAGGGAGGAGGAGTTTACAGGAGTTATAGAGTGGATAGAAGTGTAGTTAGAGATTATATCTGCATGAGGAAGACGAGGGGATATAGGTAAGGAAGGAGGTTACAGGTGTTATAGAGTGGATAGAAGTGTAGTTAGAGGTTATATCTGAGTGAGGAAGACAAGGGGATATAGGTAAGGGAGGAGGGGGTTACAGGAGTTATAGATTGGATAGAAGTGTAGTTAGTGGTTATATCTGAGTGAGGAAGACAAGGGGCTATAGGTAAGGGATTCGGAGGTTACAGGAGTTATAGAGTGGATAGAAGTGTAGTTAAAGGGTATATCTGAGTGACGAAAACAAGGGAATTTAGGTAAGGGAGGAGGGGGTTACAGGAGTTATAGATTGGATAGACGTGTAGTTAGTGGTTATATCTGAGTGAGGAAGATAAGGGGCTATAGGAAAGCGAGTAGTAGGTTACAGGAGTTATAGAGTGTATAGAAGTGGAGTTAGAGGTTATATCTGAGTGAGGAAGACAACGGGATATAGGTGAGGGAGGAGGAGGTTGCAGGAGGTATAGAGTGAATAGCAGTCTAGTTAGAAGTTACATCTTTGTGAGGAAAACAAGGGGATACAGGTATGGGAGGAGGAGGTTACAGGTGTTATAGAGTGCATAGAAGTGTAGTTAGATGGTATATCTGAATGAGGAAGACAAGGGGATATAGGTAAGGGAGGAGGATGGTACAGGAGTTATAGAGTGGATAGAAGTGTAGTTAGAGGTTATATCTGCATGAGGAAGACGAGGGGATATAGGTAAGGGAGGAGGAGTTGCAGTTACTGGTTATTTCTGAGTGAGGAAGACAAGGGGATATAGGTAAGGGAGGAGGAGGTGCAGTTAGAGGTTATTTCTGAGTGAGGAGGACAAGGGGATATTGGTAAGGGAGGAGGAGGTGCAGTTAGAGGTTATATCTGAGTGAGGAAGACAAGGGGATATAGGTAAGGGAGGAGGAAGTTACAGTTGTTATAGAGTGTATACAAGTGGTTAGAGGTTATATCTGAGTGAGGAAGACAAGGGGGGATATAGGTAAGGGAGGAGGAGTTATAGAGTGGATAGAAGTGTAGTTAGAGGGTATATCTGAGTGACGAAAACAAGGGGATTTAGGTAAGGGAGGAGGGGGTTATAGGAGTTATAGATTGGATAGAAGTATAGTTAGTGGTTATATCTGAGTGAGGAAGACAAGGGGCTATATGTAAGCAAGTAGTAGGTTACAGGAGTTATACAGTGGATAGAAGTGGAGTTAGAGGTTATATCTGAGTGAGGAAGACAACGGGATATAGGTAAGGGAGGTGGAGGTTGCAGGAGGTATAGAGTGAATAGCAGTCTAGTTAGAGGTTATATCTTTGTGAGGAAAACAAGGGGATACAGGTATGGGAGGAGGAGTTTACAGGTGTTATAGAGTGCATAGAAGTGTAGTTTGATGGCATATCTGAGTGAGGAAGACAAGGGGATATAGGTAAGGGAGGAGGATGGTACAGGAGTTATTTTAGAGTGTATGAAAGTGTAGTTAGAGGTTATATCTGAGTGAGGAAGACAAGGGTATATAGGTAAGGGAGCAGGTGGTTACAGGAGTTATAGTGTGGATAGAAGTGTTGTTCGAGGTTATATCTGAGTGAGAAAGACAAGGGGCCATAGGTAAGGGGGTAGGCAGTTACAGGAGTGATAGAGTGGATAGAAGTGTAGTTAGAGGTAATATCTGAGTGAGGGAAAGTTATCCAGGGTTAGTACTTGAGCAGAGCCAAGTAGATTTTAGGTGACGTTTTAGTAGTTTCTTAAACTTGGTGTTGCTGGAGGTGAATCTAATATCGATGGGTATGGACTTCCAGATTTTGGTGATACTGTTTGAGTATAGCAAGTCACCAGCATTATTGCTACTTTTAATGATGTTTTCTAGGCTTTTGTTACTCGAGCACAGGGTCCATTGTTGGAATATTGAGTAAGTAGGCCTTTGAGAGCGGGTGTTTTTTCAGGTTGGTTGAGTATTTGGTGGGCCATGGAGAGCTGGTTAAAAATTAGTAAGTGTTAGAATTATTGCTATGAGAGTTCTTTGAAAGAGTGACATTGATGGTATCTGTAGCTGGCATCTGTAGCAAACTTTGCTATTTTATTATAGCAGCTATCTAGTTTGTTTATGTAAGTTTCCTTCAGGTTAGTAAGGGTGGAGACGCATATAGGTGTGTGGAGAGAAAGGGAGTTCTGGCAATGGAGATTTTGGATTTGTCTTTGTGGAAGGGTTTGTTCCTGTACAGTCTACCCATTTTTTGTGGACCTTTTTGATTGATTTATGTGGAGATCAAAGTTCATGTTTTGGTCTGTTACTACTCCCAGGAGTTTGGTGTGGAAGACTGGAGTAATGATGGTATTGTTTGCTGAGGTGATTTTGAATAGTGAAGAGGGGTCTGGGAATCGTGTATAGTGAAACAGAGTGTGTTTTGTTTTCTTGGGATTGAGTATTAACTGGGCATTGGTTAGCCAGGTTCCTACTTTAGAGAAGGCCTGCTGTGTTATTTCCTGAAGATGGTAAAGTGTTGGGGCTGCACAAATTAAGGTTGAGCCGTCAGTGTATTGTATTAACGTGGCTTCATTAGTGGCATTATGTAGGTTATTAGTGAATAATGTGAAGAGAAGAGGGCCAAGAATGGATCCTTGTGGGGCTCCTAATGTGACTGACAGGAGTGGGGAGAGGGAGTTACCCCATTTGACTGCTTGCTGCCTCCCAGTGAGATAGCTCTGGAACCAGGTGAGTGTGGAGGGACTGGTTTTAAATTCTGATAGTGTGTTTAATAGTCTGGAGTGTGAGACTGTGTGAAATGCTTTTGAGAGGTCCAGAAAGATAGATGAGACCAGGTTGCCTTCATTTTTGAGAAGGTTGACAGAGTTAGTGACGCTTAGAAGGGCAGTGGTTGTACTATGGTGTGGGCAGATTGTTATTGAGGAGATAGTGGAGGAATTGGGTATGGATGCATTTTTCCAGAATTTTTGATAGTGGAGAGAGGATAGCAGTTGGATGGTAGTTGGAAAGCTCTATAGAACTGCCACCTTTGTGTAGGGGAATGATGCGGGCTATTTTCCAGATAGTCAGGACCTGTTGTTCAGTGATGGAATGGTTTATTAGGATGGAGACAGGGTAAGCAATAGCTTTTACAGTGATTTTGAGATAGTCTGTGGGTAAGTTGTCTGAAGCTAGGGTTGATGGTTTGAGTTTTTTTAGGTATTTTTATGGTGGCAGGAAGAATAGGTTGTAGGGAGAAGTTATTGTCATTTTGTGTTGGAGAGAGAGGAGTTGGGGGTTGGTTGCTAGTGTTTGTTACATTGAGTATAGAATTGGTGAACAATTTATTAAACTGTGTGGGTATGTCATCTATGGTGTTGTCAGTGTTTGGGGAGAGGGTAGTGATTTGACCGGGCTGAAGAATTTTATTGATTGCTGACCAGAACTTTTGTGGGTTTCCTTGGTATTCTAGTTGTATTTTAGTATAATATTTTTTTTTGTTTTGTCTTATATGTTTTTTTTGGCAGAATGTCTTAGTTCTAGGTATTTCTGACAATTGGTTACTGATTTGTTATGGTGCCAGTTGTCCCAGACTTTTTCTCTTGCTTTTAGTAGAGCGCTTGTTTCTTTGGTTAGCTATGGGGTGTAGTTGTGTTTTATCCTAATTGTTCTAGGTGAGGCAAGCATATTAAGATGCTAAGAAAGGTGGCGTTAAATAACTCCACTGCTTTGTATAATGTGAGGTATTTGAGAGGTGCCCATCTGCAGCTTTTGAGTGCATATATGAACTCCTGGGGATTTAAATTTTTTTTTGTTTTTGATTTACTGATATGATGGGGTTTTGAAAGAGTTCATTTGCTGCTGGAGTAGAAAGGTGGGGTGGTGCTCACTAATGCTGCCAGGGATACAGCCTGTGAGTTGAGAGAGGTTGGTTGAGTATCCAGTCTAGGATTGATTCTTTTTTGATGTTTTGTCTATTTTGGTAGTGTGCTGGATTAGTTGGGAGAAGCCGTACAGAGAAATATGGTTTGTGGGTGTGTTTGAGTTACAGGAATACCAATCGATATTGACGTCTCCAAGTATAATTCTTTCTTGGGGAAGGAGCTTATTTGCCCATTGTAGGATGTGCACTAGGGCAGGGATATTATTCCCTGGTGGGATGTAGACACCTACTATATTTATTTACTTTTTGGAATTAAGTAAAAGTTTGCTTAATAGTATTTCTGCATTAGTGACATCTGGGATGCTTATGTATATAGCTTTGAGGGTTAGATTATTTTTGTTTTTTGTATAGTATAGCTACACCACCACCTCTTTTCCCTATCTTGTCTTGTCTATGTGTGTTATAGCCAGGGGCAGTTATCTCACTGTTGTTATACCCAGGGAGTGTTATCTCATTGTTGATGATCTCTGATTTAAACCATGTTTCTGGTAAGACAAATATATCAGGTGACTAGTGTGAGACGGTGGTGTGGAGTTCACTTAGGTGGACTGTATAACACCAAGCACCTCAAGAAAATATGCCATCCCAAAGAAAGAATGCATGGCTCAAGGGTTCAAGCTTTGTCCTGAGGTGACAGATAAATATACTGATACACAACTGCCAAACATATGTCTAGGAACTGCTGTAAATATACTGATTCACACATGCCAACTGTATGTCTAGACAGTGCTGTAAATATATTGATTCACATGTACCAAACGTATGTCAAAGAACTCCTGTAAATATACTGATTCACACATGACAAATGTATGTCTAGGAACTCCTGTAAATATACTGATTCACACATGCCAAAAGTCTGTCTAGGAACTGCTGTAAAGATACTGATTCACACATGTCAAACGTATGTCTAGGAAATGCTGTAAATATACTGATTCACTCATGTCAAACATATGTCCAAGAACTGGTGTAAATATACTGATTCACATGTGCCAAATGTCTGTCTAGGAACTGCTGTAAATATACTGATTCACATGTGCCAAATGTATGTCAAAGAACTGCTGTAACTATACTGATTCACACATGCCAAATGTATGTCCAGAACTACTGTAAATATACTGATTCACACATGCCAAAAGACATCCAGGAACTGCTGTAAATATACTGATTCAGACATGTCAAATGTATGTCAAGGAACTCCTACAAATAATGTGATTCACAAATGCCAAACATATGGCATGTAACTGCTGTAACTATACTGATTCACATGTACCAAACATGTCCAGGAACTACTGTAAATATACTAATTCACAAGTGCCAAACATCTCTCCAGGGACTGGTGTAAATATACTGATTCACACATGCTATACGTATGTCAAGGAACTGCTTTAAATATACCGATTCACACGTGCCAAACATATGTCCAGGAATTGCTGTAAATATACTGATTCACACATGCAAAATATATGTCTAGACACTGCTGTAAATATACTGATTCAAATGTGCCAAACGTATGCTTAGGAGGGGTCTTTATTATGGCATCGATACACCGTAACAGCGAATATGAAAAGACCGACATGTATTCAGGGAAAATCCATTTCCACAATTCACTGAATTCTTACAAGGCAAAGATGTAGTTGGCCAGCTGCACAATTTTGCCCTTTTCTCCACTGTAGTGCGATCTCAGAGTTGGTCTATTTAGTTAGGAGGGTATGGGAGGCATACCTCTCAACTGTACAGATTTTTGCAGAATGTCCAGATTTTTGCCTCATGTTTTGCTCTATTTTTCATAAAATTGCGGTTTTCTGGTAAATTAGTAGTAAATCATTCAAGATTTAAGTTAGAAAATAATGACAGACATTTGAGTTTCAGACTTCATACCCTTCAGAAAAATTCATGCTAATGCAAAACCTGTTATTCTATCAACGTTCTAAGTTTGTAGAACAATATATAAAAATTCTCCCTATTTTTGGGCCTTTGTGCCGTTATTATTTATAGCTTTGTCCAGATTTCCTGCTCTAAGAGGTTGGGAGGTATGGTGAGGGGGGGCACAAGGAACTGCTTTAAATATACTGATTCACACATGCCAAATGTATGTCTAGGAATTGCTGTAAATACACTGATTCACACATGCCGAATGTGTCAAGGAACTGCTGAAGTGTCCTCAAAGCAGAAGCCTGAGTACTGATTCACTCATGCCAAACATATGTCCAAGAACTGGTGTAAATATACTGATTCACACATGCCAAATGTCTGTCTAGGAACTGCTGTAAATATACTGATTCACATGTGCCAAATGTATGTCCAAGAACTGGTGTAAATATACTGATTCACACGTGCCAAATGTATGTCCAGAACTACTGTAAATATACTGATTCACACATGCCAAACATATGTCCAAGAACTGGTGTAAATATACTGATTCACATGTGCCAAATGTCTGTCTAGGAACTGCTGTAAATATACTGATTCACATGTGCCAAATGTCTGTCTAGGAACTGCTGTAAATATACTGATTCACATGTGCCAAATGCATGTCAAAGAACTGCTGTAACTATACTGATTCACACATGCCAAACATATGTCCAAGAACTGGTGTAAATATACTGATTCACATGTGCCAAATGTCTGTCTAGGAACTGCTGTAAATATACTGATTCACACATGCCAAATGTGTCAAGGAACTGCTGAAGTGTCCTCAAAGCAGAAGCCTGAGTACTGATTCACTCATGCCAAACATATGTCCAAGAACTGGTGTAAATATACTGATTCACATGTGCCAAATGTCTGTCTAGGAACTGCTGTAAATATACTGATTCACATGTGCCAAATGTATGTCAAAGAACTGGTGTAAATATACTGATTCACATGTGCCAAATGTCTGTCTAGGAACAGCTGTAACTATACTGATTCACACGTGCCAAATGTATGTCCAGAACTACTATAAATATACTGATTCACACATGCCAAACATATGTCCAAGAACTGGTGTAAATATACTGATTCACATGTGCCAAATGTCTGTCTAGGAACTGCTGTAAATATACTGATTCACATGTGCCAAATGTATGTCAAAGAACTGCTGTAAATATACTGATTCACACGTGCCAAATGTATGTCCAGAACTACTGTAAATATACTGATTCACACATGCCAAACATGTGTCAAGGAACCGCTGAAGTGTCCTCAAAGCAGAAGCCTGAGTACTGATTCGCTCATGCCAAACATATGTCCAAGAAGTGGTGTAAATATACTGATTCACACATGCCAAATGTATGTCAAAGAACTGCTGTAACTATACTGATTCACATGTGCCAAATGTATGTCCAGAACTACTGTAAATATACTGATTCACACATGCCAAATGACATCCAGGAACTGCTGTAAATATACTGATTCACACGTGCCAAATGTATGTCAAAGAACTGCTGTAAATACACTGATTCACACGTGCCAAATGTATGTCAAAGAACTGCTGTAAATACACTGATTCACACATGCCAAACATATGTCTGGGAACTGCTTTAAATATACTGATTCCCACATGCTAAATGTATGTCTAGGAATTGCTGTAAATATACTGATTCACAGATGCCAAACATATGTCTAGGAACTGCTTTAAATATACTGATTCACACATACCAAACATATGTCTAGGAATTGCTGTAAATATACTGATTCACACATGCCAAACATATGTCTAGGAACTGCTTTAATTATACTGATCCACACATGCTAAATGTATGTCTAGGAATTGCTGTAAATATACTGATTCACATGTGCCAAACATATGTCTAGGATCTGCTGTAAATATACTGATTCACACATGCCAAACATATGTCTAGGAACTGCTTTAATTATACTGATCCACACATGCTAAATGTATGTCTAGGAATTGCTGTAAATATACTGATTCACATGTGCCAAACATATGTCTAGGATCTGCTGTAAATATACTGATCCACTTCACACATGCCAAACATATGTCTAGGAACTGCTTTAAATATACTGATTCACACATGCTAAACATATGTCTAGGAACTGCTGTAAATATACTGATTCACACATGCCAAACATATGTCTAGGAACTGCTTTAAATATACTGATTCACACATGCCAAATGTATGTCTAGGAACTGCTGTAAATATACTGATTCACACATGCCAAACATATGTCTAGGAACTGCTTTAAATATACTGATTCACACATGCTAAACATATGTCTAGGAACTGCTGTAAATATACTGATTCACACATGCCAAACATATGTCTAGGAACTGCTTTAAATATACTGATTCACACATGCTAAACATATGTCTAGGAACTGCTGTAAATATACTGATTCGCACATGCCAAATGTATGTCAAGGACATGCTGTAAATAATAATATAAACTTGGATAAATACCCCCTTCTTAAAATCTCCCACCTATGTGATATTTGTAAACATAGAGAAGCCTCTTGAGCAAGCTACATTAGCCCTCAAATTACATAAAGGTTATATCACAATATTGAGGCAGATTAGAGAGCTCTCCTCTCCTTTGAAAAGGGTTCCAGATATACGTGAATCTGATCTCAATACCTGTTTAACACTGATTAAAATCTTGTCTCACAAAAGAAAAGATGGTATCCAATGTCTGTAGGCTACTTGCTTCTATTAAATACCAATCAGCTTTCCTATACTCTAAATACTGCAATGAGATGAACAAAGAACTAGCAGACAAATTAAAATCCCAAGCTATTGAAACTACTTTCAAGTTAACCCCATTTAAAATTTTATTTTATACACAATTAATGATTACTAATGCTTATTATACGCCAGCAGTACTTAATGGTTTTAATCCAAAAATGTCTTCTCATTGTCTGTACTGCTCATTTCCTAATGCCGATTTAATACACATTTTATGGAATTGTAAGTACACATATAGGGTCTATATTAGAAGACCGAATGTTTATGTGATCGAACACCTAAACATCGATCATGTAATATCGAACCACACAATGTCGAACGTCCCAGGGAAACACATCCCCCTGCCACAACACAAAAAACATTACTTTACATCTAAATTAAGTGGGGGGTGACCCCCCCGATGTGGGGGGCTGTGTCCCCCATGCCCCCCTAACTAAATATACCAGCTCCGAGATCGCTCAACAGTAGGGAAACAGCAAACTCCAGTGAACAGCCAAGGGAAATCTTTCCCTGCGTTAAATCGGCCATTTGCCGTTTTTTGCTTTCGATATGAGAAGATCGATGTTTAGGTGTTCGATCACCTAAACATTCGGTCTTCTAATATAGACCCCACATATAGGTTATGGTGTTCTTTAAAGGTGAGGTTGGAAAAAATGGTCTATGAAAAATCAACGCTATCCTGGGAATTTGCAATTCTAAATGTCACCTCTCAAAGATTATCCAAGATAAGGTTACATATTTTAATTACTCTTTTCATATTAGTCAATCTGTATATTAACCAGAGTTGGTTAGACCTTTCCAAGTTGTCTTGGTTAGGTTTCAGAACCATGGAGGTTAAATATATATCCTCACATAAACGTTTAACCACAAATATTAACCAATGTTCTTACTACCAGAAATATTGAAACCTTTTCCTTAAACATATATTAAAAGACTAAACCAGTCTGGAAAGTATTTTTTATTCATTTTGATCCAGTTATCAGTTATTAGAGTGTTAAATCAAATCTTTAATGGTGTTAACTCAAAAATATTAGTGTAAAATTTCGAACTATTGCATTGTTATAAACTAAGGTAGGACTTGATTACTTTTTCCTAGCTGTTTTTTTGCAGCACTAGTTGTACATAGTTTCAGTAGAGGTGTGGTTGACTGTGCTATACTGTTCAGACTGCAATGTAATTTTTATCTGTCAAGCAAGTTTTTGTATAAAAACATGAAAGAAAGTAAAACAGTTTTTGAAAAAAAGGAACTGCTGTAAATATACTGATTCTCATGTGCCAAATGAATGTCTAGGAACTGCTGTAAATATCCTGTTTTACATGTGCTAAACATATGTCCAGGAACTGTTGTAAGTATACAGATTCACAGGTGCCAAACATGTCTAGGAACTGCTGTAAATATACTGATTACATATATGCCAAAAATATAATTAGAAACTGCTATAAATATATTGATTCACATGTGCTAAACATATGAGCAGGAACTGCTGTAAATATACTGATTCACACATGCCGATCATATGTCCCAGAACTGCTGTAACTGCTGTCAATGTACTCATTCACATCTGCCAAAGATATGTCTAGGAACTGCTGTAAATATACTGATTACATATATGCCAAACATATAATTAGGAGCTGCTATAGATATACTGATTCACATGTGCCAAATGTATGACCAGGAACTGCTGTAAGTATACTGATTCACATGTGCCAAACAGATGTCATGTAACTGCTGTAAATATACTGCTTCACATGTGCAAACCCAAGTCCAGGAACTGCTGTAAATATACTGATTTACACATGCCAAATGTAAGTCCAGAACTACTGTATGTATACTGTTTCACACATGCCAAATGTATGTCTAGGAACGGCTGTAAATATACTGAGTCACACGTGCCAAACAGATGTCCAGGAACTGCTGTAAATATACTGATTCACACATGCCAAATGTATGTCAAGGAACTCCTACAAATATACTGATTCACAAGTGCCAAACATATGTCATGTAACTTCTGTAAATATACTGATTCACACGTGTCAAACGTGTGTCCAGGAACTGGTGTAAATATACTGATTCACACATGCCAAACCTGTGTCAAGGAAATGCTGTAAATATACTGATTCACATGTGCCAAATGTATGTCCAGAACTACTGTAAGTATACTGATTCGCAGATGTCAAGCTTATGTCTAGGAACTGCTGTAAATATACTGCTTCACATGTGCCAAACAGATGTCATGTAACTGCTGTAAATATACTGATTCACATGTGCAAACCTGTGTCCAGAACTGCTGTAACTATACTGATTCACACATGCCAAATGTATGTCCAGAACTACTGTAAATATACTGAGTCACACGCGCCAAACAGATGTCCAGGAACTGCTGTAAATATACTGATTCACACATGCCAAAAGACGTCCAGGAGCTGCTGTAAATATACTGATTCAGACATGCCAAATGTATGTCAAGGAACTCCTACAAATATAGTGATTCACAAGTGCCAACCATATGGCATGTAACTGCTGTAAATATACTGATTCACATGTACCAAACATGTCCAGGAACTACTGTAAATATACTAATTCACAAGTGCCAAACATGTCTCCAGGAACTGGTGTAAATATACTGATTCACACGTGCAAACATATGTCAAGGAACTGCTGTAAATATACCAATTCACACATGCCTAATGTGTGCTGAAAATATACCTATTCACACATGCAAAATGTATGTCAAGGAACTGCTGAAAAATACTGATTAACACATGCCAACCGTATGTCTAGGAACTGCTGTAAATATACTGATACACAACTGCCAAATGTATGTCTAGGAACTGCTGCAAATATACTGATTCACACGTGCCAAACTTACGCCAAGGACCTGCTGTAAATATACTGATTCACATGTGCCAAGCTGCTGTCCAGGAACATCTGTAAATACACTGATTCACACATGCCAAATGTATGTCTAGGAACTGCTTTAAATATACTGATTCACACATGCCAAATGTGTCATGGAACTGCTATTAATAGACTGATTCACCAGTGCCAAACATATGTCCAGGAACTGGTGTAAATATACTGATTGATACATGCCAAATGTATGTCAAGTAACTGTTGTAAATATACTGATTCATAAGTGCCAAACGAATACCTAGGACCTGCTGTAAATATACTGATTCACAGAAGCCAAATGTATATCTGCAGGGACAAGTCTGTTCTCCCACACCATTGCTAGGGAATGGAATAACCTCCCCCAAAGTATCTCCTCTGCACTATCCATCTCACTGTTCAAGACATCACTGTAGTCACACCTCTTGCAATCATGGCTCTGTCCCTGTATCACATAAACTCTTTTCTGCTCTCCTCCTAACTTGACACCCCTCATCTCCTCACTGCTTACCTCAGCTATTCTGTACGACTCAAATACTCCCTATCAGGAACTACTATCCTACAAACTATTTCTTACGCTATGACATATCTCCCAAATAGCATTATTTTCCAGATTCCATTCCTTCCTTTTTATGCTTTGTACTACCAATAGGGGATTCAAAGTTTTGCTATCTATATACCAAGCTTGCTCAAATCAAACTAAGGTACAAAAAATCTCCTTGATTGTATATATGCCACTGTATAGAAATTTTCTGTCATTCGTGGATTATGTGTTTTCATATAAAGTCATGGGGTTCTGATTATATATATGCCTCTGTACAGACATTTTTTTCCTTTGTTGTATTTGTACTGTTATATTATGGAGTTTTTCTCCCTGGGCCACCGCTGCAAATGGACCTTGTTCCAGTCGGACTTTCCCAGTAAACAAATGTTAAATAAATAAATCAATAAATATCTAGTAACTGCTGAAAATATAGTGATTCACACATGCCAAACGTATGTCAAATTACTGCTGTAAACATACTGATTCAACATGCCAAACCTGTGTCAAGGAACTGCTGTAAATATACCGATTAAGACATGCCAAAAGTATATTAAGGAACTGTTGTAAATATACTGATTCACACATGCCAAATGTGTGTTAAGGAACTGCTGTAAATATACTGTTTCACACATGCCAAACATGTGTCAAGGAACTGCTGTAAATATACTGATTCACACGTGCTAAACGTATGTGAAGGAATGACTGTAAATATACTGATTCACATGTGCTAAACATATGTCATGGAACTTATGTAAATATATTGATTCACATGTGCCAAACATATGAGTTGAACTTGGGCAGTGAGTGAATATTCACAGTACACCCAAGTACGACTATGAATTCCACCTGTAGTGTGCAGTAATTTTAGTTTATTTGTGTTAATTGATTGATAATATACATATTGGACTCATTTATCAATTACAGATGGGCCAAAGCCAAAAAGAAATTAGACTGTCGTATAATACAAATGTAACAGAGAAAAAACTCAAATGGAGAGTAACGCTGCACAGTCATAGACAAATACAGATAAATACAGAATTATTAATGATTAATGCCAAGCCATACTTAAAAGATCTGTTGCTGTGATTAGCTGACTGCATACAGAAGTTAGCTGTGAACAATGAGATAATATTATAGGCACATTTCTGCATAAAAGAATAAGTTGCTGGCAAAATTATATGTAGAACTGTTCTGGAATATTTAACTGTCTTTAAATGCTAAACACCTTTGAATATATTGCAGTGCATAACATGTTGCCACTGATTCCTGTTCTGTATGCACTGTCAGTACCATAGTGAATTTGTCTGCAATTACCTGTGGCCAAAATAATAGTCAGTTCTCTTTTTTGTTGTTGTTCAAATCACAGGGGTGGTTTGGGAAGCCTAGGTTTCTTTAGCGGTGATTTTGGGGTTTCTGGACCTCAGCAAGCACACCTCATCCTAGATAGTTGTTTTCCACAAGTACAAGGAAGTTCCTGAGTGGATTCCCAGTACACTGGTATCATCAATTTGACCCCCCCCCCATGATGCTTATTGCCTCTCCTGTCTGCTGTTAGGCTTTTACTTGTATTATGCATGCCTGGCGATTGGTTGTGTTTACCTACAGCCCTTTTAGGCTTATCTTTAGTGTTGCAAAGTGTGCTGTATCACTTTAAAAGTAGGCCTCCATGAACTCTTGACAGTCTGTCCTCATGTTTATGACAAGTAGTTTGTTCAATCCTGAAAGCAGATCCTGTCTTCCTATATAGTTCACAGTTCCCAAGGACATGTCAATCCTGTCTTGTAGATTTCTGTGCCACAACCTGACTTGGGGATCACGTTACCGAAGTATGAATGGAGGCCTGGAACTTAATTAAGGCACATAATGTGGTTGGAAGGGCATGACTCTCCACATGACACATGAAAACATTTTAAGCTTCAGAATCAAGTGTTCTTTCAGAGCCTGTCCAAAGTGGTGGCCAACAGTGCATTGCCAGAACAAACTTGGGTGAATGTACTAAGAGTACTCTATGGGTTGTTTCTGACCATCAGGAAGAGGAGCTAATGCATATTCCAGCAAATTTCACAACAGTGTAAGTTAGAATTTAAGGATATTCCCTGGTATTAGAATATAATTAGTTGGGCAATCATACTTACATTTTGGGGGTCCTGCATGCCTCTCAAATTCTTTGCTCAAGAATTCTAGACAAAGCTGAAAATAATTGGGGGGGACAAAAGCCCAACATCAGGGCAATTAATAAATATTTATGTAATTTGTTTAATAAGTTAATGGAATAACAGTTTTTTGCATCAGCATTGTCACAATAAGTATGACACTAATGCCTGGCATCATTAACTGACTACAATCCTTAGTCATGTAACAGAAAACCAAATATTTTATGAGGGACGGGAAAAATATGTGGCAAAATAAGGGAAGTTCTGCAAAATCAGTTTAATGGAGTGGTAAAGTGTAGTTGTAACATAGAAGCCTCAGCACAGAAATGTATAGAGCTAATTCAGAGGAAGTCACTCGTAGAGAATACACTAAGTCAGATTAAAGCACAGAGGTGGCATGTTTAGAAACTGGAATGTTCTAAAAGTAAAGCAAGGGAAGACGTGAAATGTGTTGTATTTAAAAAACAGAAAGATTAACAACATACATTCTGTCTGGCTTTAAGTACTCAGGTAAAGCTTTCTTCATGTACACACATAGGCCTTTAGTTTGTTCCCTGAACTTCACTTTCTAAAAACACTGCTAGCTGTAATTGTAGACTTTTTTGTATATTACCATTATCATATTTTACATTTTGCTTTCTCAGGAAAAAACTGCATTTTTATGAGAAGTAGCAACACACAGCATTAACCTGATATCAGCATACCACCCCAAACTTGTTCTGTCTCTAACGTCATTGAGCTGACTTCCTTTAATGAAACCTTACAGGAAACCATGAAGCAATAGACCGTATTCATCTTAGGATGTACATATATTGAAAGCAACTGACTCCCCAGTTTGCCCCTCTTTTTAGGGGCTTCAGGACTCTTTCTGGCATTTCACTGAGATTTTGGAGCAAAGCATTGGAATTATAACATCATGGGTTCTAGGATCAAGTAAGAATTCACATTTTTCTCACACTTGTTTGATAGGGTTTCTGTGTGTTTGCGGTACTCATCTGACTTTTTCATTACTTTTATTTCTGCAAAAAAAAAAAAAGAGAGAGAGAACATTTTTAATAGCATTATGGGCAGATGGTACATGTGCTGCTGCCCATGAGAAAATTGCCTTTTTACAACTGCTTATCTATGCGAACCTGATGAATTAAAAACTTTGCTTATAAGTAAGCATTAAATCGGTATGCACTACAACTGTGTAGTGAGCAGCTATGCCTTGAAATGATGTAGCAAACTACAGGTGTGTTTAGTGGGATACCTTCCCTTCTGCTACAAGAAATATTAGGCTGTACCTTAATGGCCATTTCTTAATGCCAAGGCTTGAGGGACAACTTAGTAAGCTTTGCTGTGGTTATTTCTTTCAAAGTATGTATGCTGTCTTTTCTTGTAAGACAGCATTTTCTAAAATAACTGGCTTAATTTCAGTTTTATGAAGATAGTCTTGAGACAGTGCTCCTAATTTATCTCTAACGTTCATTGCTGCTGAAATAAATTTTGTTTGGAAACCATAGTATGCAAGTGTTGTGTAAGGTAGAAATGGAAAGAATTCCTTAACATGGTTTCTGTTTTTTTTAAGGCAACCGTTATGAAGTATGTGTTCTACCTTCTCTTTCTACAAATATGTCACCATCACTCGTGTAAGACTTCAGTTCCTTCACCCTGATTCTACTCATATTCTGAACCACATCCTGTTTTTGTATCATTCTAAAGCTTGGTGAATATATTTTCTGATTTGAGCATTATAGCCCAACAGCTTTCCACACTTTATATTTACTAAATTGTTTTAGCAGAAGGTACTCGGTCAGCCCTGTAGAACAGTAAGAATATTCTCCTACAAACAACTCCATGTTGTGAGAAACAGCTCTCCTGGCTAAAATCAGTTAGCTGTAACTTCCAGTGTTTTGGTCAGTTTTGTTTGCAAGACAAAAGTTAAGTTTTGCAAGAGCATTTGCAAGGCTACAGAGGTTCAGCTCAAGTTTCTTGCAACATAGCTGAGAGAGAACTTCAGATTAATCGATACAAAGTAGTGTGACTTTATGTAATGACATCATGGTTTTAGTGATGTAATTCAACAGAGCTAAGAGAATGTTGTTGCACTTTTCCTCTGATCATTGCACTCTAGTGACGTTTCAAGAACTGTGAAAAGAGATTTGATAGTATATTAGTCAGATATTAATGTCAATTTATTTTCTTACATATTAACCATACAGTGACTAACCCATTACTAAAGCTTCTGTCAGGTGATTGCTGTCACACATGTACCATAAGGACAATAGTTCAAGCCCTCCAATGGGATTCTGCAATATAATGCTTAAACATATGGTGACCTGCTTGGCACTGTGAGGGAAACTGTCAGTGTACCTTTTGTACTGCACTTGTTTAAACGTAGAGACTAAATTGAAGGATGTCATTATGATTTTCAGGCTTGATTTACCCTTTCACACAATTTACTGAATCCCCCCTCATCACACATGATTTTTGAAGCTGTCTAAAACCACACAACATGGCCAATATACTAGTGGCACCAGTAATTTAAAGAAGGAGGGAGCACACACATCTTACATCTTCCCTTTTTAGAAAAAAATGAGCCTATGTGGTCGAATTTTACAATGCAGCTCATTAAAGTCTACAGATTTTACACTATTGCTGATAATGTGGTTATATTTTTCCACCGTTTTCATTGCTGTCTGGTTCAAACACGTTTCTAAGTAGTAACCCACATTCTTCAGGGAAGGGGAAAGGTTGTATGCTATTTGGTATTCAAATGTTATGGTAATTAGATGTCCAGATTTTTGGCTGGATTTACCTACATTTCAAGGGTCTTTGTACCTATTTTCAATGTCAGCAGGTTGAGATGTATGTAAGACTGTATATCATAACAACAGCCACTGGAAATTTCTGAAAAACTGCCAAAAACACCTCACAGGACTATACACTTACAGCTACATGCAGCAGAGGAGACCACTTATTTCAGAAAACCTTTCCATTCCACGCACACAAACACACAATTATTTTCTTTCTCCCTTGCATGTTTTTCTTCATTATTTAAATCTGATGGCTTACACAAGACAGCTGCTCTAATAATAACCACTGTTTTTACTAACATGTTTTCTTATATTGCACCTGTAGTGTCCACTTAGTATATTTTGGCTGTCTTATATCCATCCCATACATCTTTTCTTGTGAAAAATCATGTCATCTTGGAGGTAAATGAGTGATTCTCCTAATATAGTTAAAAGTTTCTGCCATGGAAGAAATACATAATATTTTGGGTTACCTTCACTTCATATGGCTTCCAGTGCTTCATGCCATTTCTTCATATCCTCCTTGTCATGTTTAAGGAGACTGCATTTCAAAACTACCTGCTGCATTGGAGATGAGCTTTCATAAGTTGTGTACATGAAAATCAACTTCTGACAGTTTGTTCCTCTCCGTTTGTGTCCTTCTATCTCCCAGACATTCTTGTACTTTGTTTTTGTTGCTTGCTTAATTTTAAGTAACTGGATGTGACATTTTTTATTTATTTTGACTTTAATAAAAGATAGGTGGTTTGATCCAAAATGGACTATATTCAGCCACAGTCTGATAGAAAAAATTTAGTATTAAAAGTTATACAACTCATTGAGCAGAATATAGCATGAATGCTCCCGCTGACAAACTCCTGATGATAAAATTACAATAGTAGACTTGGAAATGTAGAGGGCTACATCTCGGAATCTGTAAAGAACTTATTGGGTTCACGTGCTATGAACAAAACAGTTGACATAGGTCTTTTCCCTAAGAAATACTCCCAGTGACCTGATGAATATATAGGGATACTGGTGGCAGATTGCAGTCTGGAACAGAGACTTCCAGATCGTAGGACACCATTACAGAACAGATTTTGCCTCCACTAAAAAGTTTTCTGTGAAGACCAGATAAACGAGTATAAAGTGATATGGAGGACAAGACTGTACAATTGTGAAAACGGTATTGTATTGAGTGTGCGGGACAGAGACATAAATAAACAAATAAATAAATGCCTAACATTCAGAAACTTTTAGCTAACTGAACAGTCGTAGAGAATTATCTGAAATTGTACTGGCAGGCTATAGATTTTATAGAGGATGCTGCCGCGATGGTCACTATTTGAGGCACATATGTAAAGCTACATATTCTCTTGACTTATCAGAAATTCAAGACCTGATAATGCAAGTCCCAAAAGTCTGATCATTTATGTGAGAATTAATAAAAGTAACAGCAAACTTAAGACATTACTGTTACACATTTAAAGTGTGTTTTGTAGGAGGGCAAGTCTACTCCCCTCTACCCCCAATGTGGGGCTGTACAACCCACACCCCTGCTATTTATATGTAATAATTTCAAAATTGCTGTACCTTGATGATGAGGGGATACTTTCAGATAAAGCAATTTCAGAGTTAGTATACATTGCCCTTAAATTGCACTTAAATCCTTGCAGTTCTGAGGACTGCAGTTATGGCTTTTGAACTTTCAATGAAAACCACACTTCTCATTATCAGTGCTTCAAGACGATTACCTCAAAATGGATGTAGTATTTGGGTAGGAAAAAAACACTTTTAGTCATAGTTACTCAGAGGTGCTCGTCATTTGGTAATTTGGCTTGGGAGCACTGGAATCTGCTTTCCCCTACAGCAATCCATTACTCAAAAGATGAAAATCAGTATTTTTTTGCACTTCTCTTATTAACTGTAACTGTATTTTAGCAGTTTCTTAAGTTATTTGCTGTTTTTCTTTTGCTTTTTAAAAAATAAACTGTACTGTCTACTGCTGCTTTAAGTAATTAATTGCACTGTAATACATTATACCTGATAGTTCTAGGGCTGTTACAGCTAGTTTGTGTGGTCTTTCTATACTTAGGCTCCAAACCAGCCATTCTACATTAAGAGGGTTTTTATCTGCACTCTTGTGGCAGAGGTGTGCTGATCTAACCTGAGTTGGGGATTGCTGGAAGAAGGCTTATTGTGTTTTTTCCTGATTGGTAGTTAGCTTAAAAACTTAATCCTCTTTGCTCATATTTAAGCCATGCATTTGCATAAAGCTGATCTGCATGCAGCTGTGGTAAGCAGTGCCATGTAGAGCTGCAAATGCCTTGAAACTGAAATTCCCCTAGAATAACTATCACTAGCACTATACCCAGCCTCTTGCTGCTCTAGGAGCAAATAAATTGCACATCGCTTTGTGTTTTTGCTTTTGACTAAGCAAAATACAGTCCCCACTCACGCTATCTGTGTCACTAGAACAGTCCAGTCAAATTAAACCCATTCCCTTCTCTGACTAAACTTACAGTAAGGATCATGGATGAGCAGTTTCCTAACATATCTGCTGCCAGCCTAGTGGACATGGGCATCCTGAGGCAGTGTAGCAATCGTCTCATGTATACTGACAACTACTTACTCTTGAAACAAATACTTTATGTGAGTGATGTAGTTACACTATGAAACTGGAGGCAAGACAGTCACATAAAGACAAATTGAGTGCCAAACAGGTTGTCAGCATACACACACTTCCCACACTAAGTAAGGACAAGACGCATAAACCTACATATGCTGAGGTACTCACTAGTAACTTACCAAAAGTCTGAACACCTCCCGAATAGTGCCTTCAGAAACCACTTACATACACAACAATGCAACCCCCCCCCCACAATACATAATAACACACACACACACCAGTGTCTCAAGAAATAAGCCCATGACGTGTAACACCGCAAAACCCAAAGTACTGGTCATAAGAGACTCCACAGTGAGACACATGGATGTTCCCCTCACTAGGCTGAATAAGGAGCGGGTTACAGTTAGCTGCCTGTAGGGTACCAGGACCCATCAAGTCACTCAAACACTCAAGTCATTCAACCACAAGTACCAGTATGACTTCATCATAGTAAATGTGGGGGTGAATGACTTGAGCTTACCTCTCTGGACTTTGTGAAGAGAGACATGACTGAGCTCTCAGATTATGTGTCACCAGCAGGTATAAGCCTAGCCTTAAGCAGCATTCTACCTTCTTCAAGGGTGATGCCAAAAATACAAACAAAAATGATTTACTTTAACAACTGACATAGGTTCTGGAGTCAGTCCAATGGGATCCAATATCTCTCATTCTGGGAAGATGGGGTTGACAGGCCATGCTGCTTTGTCAACGATGGTTTACACCTGTCTCCTCCAGGCTTTTGGATACTGGCAAAGGCATTAGCCACTCCTGTTGTGTCTTTTTAGGCATGTCAAAATAACCAACCGCCCCAACATAACAAAATCCTCCAAGATAAACTCAAGGTACTGCTAGTTAATGCTAGGAGTTACTTAACAAAATCCTCCTAGATAAACTCAAGGTACTGCTGCTTAATGCTAGGAGTTACATAACAAAATCCTCTCTAGATAAACTCAAGGTGCTGCTGCTTAAAGCTAGGAATTACATAACAAAATCCTTCTAGATAAACTCAAGGTACTGCTGCTTAATGCTAGGAGTTACATAACAAAATCCTCTCTAGATAAACTCAAGGTACTGCTGCTTAATGCTAGGAGTTACATAACAAAATCATCTCTAGATAAAGTCAAGGTACTGCTGCTTAATGCTAGGAGTTACATAACAAAATCCTCCTAGATAAACTCAAGGTACTGCTGCTCAATGTTAGGAGTTACATAACAAAATCCTCTCTAGATAAACTCAAGGTACTACTACTTAATGCTAGGAGTTACATAACAAAATCCTCCTAGATAAACTCAAGGTACTGCTGCTTAATGCTAGGAGTTACATAACAAAATCATCTCTAGATAAAGTCAAGGTACTGCTGCTTAATGCTAGGAGTTACATAACAAAATCCTCCTAAATAAACTCAAGGTACTGCTGCTTAATGCTAGGAGTTACATAACAAAATCCTCCTAGATAAACTCAAGGTGCTGCTGCTTAATGCTAGGAGTTACATAACAAAATCCTCCTAGATAAACTCAAGGTACTGCTGCTTAATGCTAGGAGTTACATAACAAAATCCTCCTAGATAAACTCAAAGTGCTGCTGCTCAATGCTAGGAGTTACATAACAAAATCCTCCTAGATAAACTCAAGGTCTTGCTGCTTAATGCTAGGAGTTACATAACAAAATCCTCCTAGATAAACTCAAGGTACTGATGCTTAATGCTAGGAGTTACATAACAAAATCCTCCTAGATAAATTTAAGGTACTGCGACTTAATGCTAGGAGTTACATAACAAAAACCTCCCTAGATAAACTCAAGGTACTACTACTTAATGCTAGGAGTTACATAACAAAATCCTCTCTAGATAAACTCAAGGTACTGCTGCTTAATGCTAGGAGTTACATAACAAAATCAACCTAGATAAACTCAAGGTACTGCTGCTCAATGCTAGGAGTTACATAACAAAATCCTCCTAGATAAACTCAAGGTACTGCTGCTTAATGCTAGAAGTTACATAACAAAATCCTCCTAGATAAACTCACGGTACTGCTGCTTAATGCTAGGAGTTACATAACAAAATCCTCCTAGATAAACTCAAGGTACTGCTGCTTAATGCTAGGAGTTACATAACAAAATCTTCTCTAGATAAACTCGAGGTACTGCTGCTTAATGCTAGGAGTTACATAACAAAATCCTCCTAGATAAACTCAAGGTCTTGCTGCTTAATGCTAGGAGTTACATAACAAAATCCTCCTAGATAAACTCAAGGTACTGCTGCTTAATGCTAGGAGTTACATAACAAAATCCTCCTAGATAAACTTAAGGTACTGCCGCTTAATGCTAGGAGTTACATAACAAAATCCTCCCTAGATAAACTCAAGGTACTACTACTTAATGCTAGGAGTTACATAACAAAATCCTCTCTAAATAAACTCAAGGTACTTCTGTTTAATGCTAGGAGTGACATAACAAAATCCACCTAGATAAACTCAAGGTACTGCTGCTCAATGCTAGGAGTTACATAACAAAATCCTCCTAGATAAACTCAAGGTACTGCTGCTTAATGCTAGGAGTTACATAACAAAATCCTCTCTAGATAAACTCAAGGTACTGCTGCTTAATGCTAGGAGTTACATAACATAATCCTCCTAGATAAACTCAAGATACTGCTGCTTAATGCTAGGAGTTATATAACAAAATCCTCCTAGATAAACTCAAGGTACTGCTGCTTAATGCTAGGAGTTACAAACTAGAAGTTGCAAACATTATACATCACTTATAAACCATCCAATCATTGTCAGTTAAGGATTATATGGCTCATTCAAATCCTACCTCTTAAATCTCATTCCTGCTCTGCATATATTGTTCCCACAATTCCCATTTTTTTCCCATGTAGTTTGCTCCTTCCCTTTTCCTAAAGATCCGAATTCCATTTGCTGTATCTCTGTCATTATATTCACTACTTCTAATAAAGTTGGTCTAGACATTGCTTTCCATTTTCTAGTAATTGCTTTTTTGGCAGCCACCATAATTAGACTCAGCAAGGCTTTACTATGTCTAGGCAATTCAGATTCTGTAGCATAGCTCGAAAAAATCATCTCCCCAGTCAGTCAAGTCTGCTCACCCAGCATCTCTGACAGAGTGGTCTGCAGAAAATCCCTAAAATTTTCCAACTCATTACACTCCCAAAAAATATGTCCCCAGATATCTCTTTCTTGCTCGTCACACCTCCAACATTTGTCATCTACCTGAGGAAAAATTCTTTGGAGTCTACTTTAAATACCTATGTAAACACTTCCTGGCAAAGATCCTAAATCTTACAGACTTTGTTGCATATTTGGGAGACACGCATATATCCCCCATTGCCTGTTTGTGAATTGCTTATCCAGTCTTTCTTCCCAATCCATTCTAAGCTCCTCTGATTGCTTCTTATAATTATCATACAATATTTTATATGCTTTACTAATTATTCCTTTTTTAATGGCAGCTTCTCTTCTAGATTATATTAAAAACTCTGCCAGTGCTGATCTTTCATTTAGGAGCCCCCTATTTCTTTCTCTTTGCCTATACTCTGATATCAATCCTTGATATGGAAGCCAATCTCTAACCTGCCATCCAAATAAATTCTTGGCCTCTTCTCATTCTATTACCTTTCCCTTTCTAATTATTTGCTCCCAATACCTTGGTTCCTTTGCCAGTTTTCTCCAATAAATTCCAGTCCCCTCTTGCCTATCATCTGTATCCCTGACCAGTCAACCATATCGGCAAAATCTATTTTCTCCATTCTCATGCTGGTTTGGTTCTTAGAATACTCCCTACTATTTTATGAATATAATATTCTGTATGATTTTGTTGTTCACCTTAAGAGTCTGCATCCAAAATCCCAATCTGTCCTTATTTCTTGAGCTTCATCACTGTGTCAGCATCATTCCTTCCCACTTTGAATTATAGTTTTCAGCTTGTGCTATGTATAAGAGGTTTAACTGTATTGCTCTAAAATACCCCCTCAAATTAGGTAAGCCTAGTCTGCTTTCTTCTGTTGGTAGAATCAGCGTATCCCACTTGGCCCTTCTGTCTTCCCTTCCCAGATAAAATCCTTCAATTCTGTTTTTATTGCTACCCTCAACTTCTCCTCTGATTGATAATAGTATGCCTGACCTATCTATAAGACTAAAGGGACTAAAAGCATTTTAATGGTTTGTATCTTAGTATCATATCCATATAACAAAACTTCCAGTTTCTCAACCTTTGTATTATCTTCTGTTTAGTCTCTTCCTACAAACCCTTAACTGCCACCACAGAGTCATTTCTAATCCATACTTCTAAATACTTCATTTTATCATGTCCCCCATAAATATGGATATTGTTGGACCAATTCATGTGTGGGTACATAATTTACTGCTATTGTCTTTGTTTTAGCTTCATTAATTTTCTATCCCAAGAAGATGTAAAACTGTCTTAAAATGTTCTGCAACACTGTAATGTCCCTTTCTGGTTTTGTCATGTATAAAATGTCATCTGCAAATAAAGCCAGCTTTTCCTGACTACCATACCAATTATATTCTTGAATTTCTGAGTGCCTTATTTTCTTTGCCAATATTTCTAAATATAATGTAAACAACAAAGGGGAAAGTGGATAACCCTGCCTGGTTGCTCTACTCAAACAGAAATTATTGGAGAGGACCGCAACCACTTTAATTCACACCTCCAATCCCTCATATATTCTTCTAATCAACCTTATAATTGTATCAGGGAAAGAAAATGCTTCAATTGCCCTGTTCATGAAGTCCCACTCTGCTCTGTCAAATACCACGAACAGGCTGAACCAAATTAGTAACCAGAAATTACAGGCAAAGACATATTTTTTCTGTTAAATGGGTATCAGCCTTCCTTCAGTGGTCCATGTCTGAAGTTTAAATACAAATATGTGTCCTTACGTTATGTTTTTTTTCAATAGTTTTATGGTTTTAGTACTTTAAATACGAAAAAATGTGTTTGAATTGCCTCACCATCAAGATGTGTATATGTCTCGCCTTTTAAATTTTTATGTGTCAATTAAGTGGATTTGTGTATATATACATTGTTTTTATACTGTTTGAGAGTATTCTGATGAAGTCAGCATTGGAAGCTGACAAAAAGCGCTTCAATACATTTTTAAATCTGTCTGCATTTGCCTTTGCCCGTAATTTCTGGTTACTGCTCTGTCAAATGCTTTCTCTGCATCAAGACCCACCAGTAAAGGTGGTATTTTCTTACAATCTGCTTCCCTCTGGATCATCAGTGTTTTGTTAATATTGTCAAATGTTTGCCTTCCCTCCACAAAACCACATTGCTCCATATCTATCAGTTTTGGTGTCACTTTTGCCATTCTTTTAGCCATTATAGACATAAACACTTTATAATCATGGTTTAGTATTGAAATGGGCCTGTATGAAGCTGGATCCGATGGATCTTTACCCTCTTTAGGTATTACCATTACCACTGCCTTCTTCTAGGATGCTGTTACTTCTCCTCTTAAAATACTGTTAAACAAAACCTTCCAGATCTTTATAATTTTTTCCCCTCCTAACATCCAAACTTCCACAGGAATACCATCTATTTCTGGAGACTTTCCTGTAGATTTGTTATACATAGCTATTTGTATCTCATACCTTCCTATCGTAACTGTTAGTAATTGAGTGTCATCTACCTCTAACTTTGGCATATTTAATTCTTCCATAAACATTTCCATTTGAACCTTTTCTTGATTTCTATATTTCTCTGCTTTATACAAATTGTCATAAAATTTCTGAAATATTTCTAATACTTCTACAGGGTCTCTTGTTATTTTCGTTTTATAGGCTCCCTAAGCTTGGTGACTGCCCTTTCCACTTTCTTTTGGCTGAGTTGTTGTGCTAGAAGTTTTTGTGCCCTAGAATTATCAAAAAACAGTTGCTTAACAGCAATCTTTCTAAACTTGTGCATATTATTGAGATAATCTTTTATGTTTTGTTTAGCATGCTGCAGTTGCTCCTTTTCTTGTTCTGAGAGAGTCCCCCTATTTTGCAATACTTTAACATTTGTCATTACCTCTAAATAATTATTGTTACTGTTTAACCATATTTATTTCCAACCTAGTTTTAAACGACACTTTAATTTTATCCCACTCCTTAGCTATGTTTTCAGAAGATAATTCTGTCTTCTCTAGTAGCTCCTGAATTAATTCCACAGTCCATTCCTTAAATTCCTCTTTTCAATCGATAGGTGGGAAGCACCAGTGTGTCATTTTCATTTCATTATCTTACATTTTTATTTTAGTTATTATCAGTGCATGAGCTGAAGTAGTTATTGCACGTATTTCAAGACCTTCAATTAAATGCACATGTTCCTGTAAGATATAAAATCTATCTAGCCTAGCCCAGTTTTTGTATCTCGGTGATTAATATGTAAATTTACTCTGAACTCCTAGTACTGAATTCACATCTTCCATGCCAAACATTTTCATAAATTTCTTCAAAATCAAAAATCTACCCTCCCTTGTTATATTTTCCCTTCTAGGCCTCCCAGATACATCTTCACTGTTGCAAACCAAATTCCAGACTCCACCTGTAAGTAATATTCCTTACTGAAAGCTGATTATTTTTCCGAGAATTTTCTTAAGCTCCATTATGGCAGTTTTAGGGGGATGTAAATGCATGCCAGTGTAATCCTCCTCTCTAGCCAGTAGCCCCTTAGTGCTGTGTATCTTCCATTATTATCTTTTTTCCTCTTCTATCACTGTTGGAGCTCTTCTTGCAGTTAATATAAGTACTCCTCTTTTCCTTTATCCCAGGTATTCCACTGATAACGATCCTGAAAAACCTTTCTTTATCAAATTCACATGTTCACTTCTTTCTAGGTGTGTCTCCTGTAGTATAGCTATTTGCACTCTACATTTTTAATATAGTTCACTACTATTTCTTCTTTATATTTATCTATAAGACCATTCAGATTGAAAGACATTACAGAAAGCATTATTTTCTTATATAGTTGTTATTACCACCTTTTATATATAACTGCTCTTTTGCTAAATGTCTAGTTCCAACTTTTATGTTACATGTCTATACTGCTCGGCAGGTTGGTCTTTTATACAGTTGTTTCATGTCATATCCATTTGCACGTATGTCACATCTTACATAAATTTTTTTTTTTTGAAAACCCTCAAACAGAACAAACAACCCCCCTCCCAAAAAAAACTCCTAAAACCTATGAACTTAACAATAACACACAAAACTATATACATCTTCAAATATTGAAGTTTTTGCTTCTTAATAAGAACATAAGTTCTAAGTTGATAGCTACTCAGACAGGCTAATGGTACAACCTGTGCTATTAGTAAGTGCTATTTTATTTTGTATATTTTTATAGCTCTCCCAGTTGAGAAAACACTTGAATGCTTTCAGTAAACATGTTTTCCAAGCCACTTGTCTTTATCAAATTGTCTTCTAGTGACATGCAAACCAGACAGAAAAATGCTAAGGGTATCTTGTTTATCAAACAAAAGCCTTACAATATTATAGGTTTATAGGTTGGTACTAGGCTATCTGCCCCAGGGCCTATACAAGCCTAGCCATAACAATTCCCTGGCTATTTCTTCCCACACTGTTCAATATTCTTTTTCATTTACATGCTTTGTAATAAACTTGTTACTGGATAACACCTAGGGTTTTTACCTAGTCATTTCCTTATGCAAGCTTGGGAAAAAGCACACTGATTTTCTTTTGTCATACTCTCTTAACCAGACCCTTCCTCTCTCCCCCATCTCCTCCTCTTCTCATTTTTTCATTGCAGGGTGGACAGTTCTCAAAACTGAACAAAGAAAAAGGGAGAAAAAGGGTGAACAAGAAAAAAACAAAAGCACCTGTTTATATTAGTATCCCAATTGCATTAAAAAACTGAGAGAACTTTACTTCAAGTCTGACTGGTTTTGTATTATCGCTAAAGCTGTCACACCTGGTAAAACCACTGATTATTTTCAGGGAGGATTATGTCCTAGTGAATTTCTCTGTTCTTTTTTCTCCTTTTCCCTCAGACAACCCCCTTCCACCAGACTGTCTCCAGTTTCTCTTTATCAGATTGTCTCCATGGAAGCATGAAGACCAGTTTCAGAAATGCTACTTAGTATACATATTTGCAAGTGCTAGAAAAAAATGTATACTATTCAATATTCTTTTTTCATTTACTTGCTCTCTGTCTTAGAACAAAGGTTCTTAATCAGTCATTTCCCCATGCAAAAATGAAAACAAGCACATTAATGTGAACTCTGTCATGCCCCCTTAACCAGGCTCCCTTTTTCCTTTTTTTTTTTCATCATTACATTGCCCATGTTTCTCAAAACTGCACAAAATGAAAAAGAGGGGAGAAAAATAAAAACAACACCTGTTTACAATCCCCATTAAACCCAAAAATAGCATGCAAAGAAAACCATGCAACACAGATACGGTACTGTTAAGAAAATAAAGTGTTTTCTTTACTTACAGTTAGAGTTCTCCCCTCTCTTCCCCTTCCCAAACATTTTCTGAACATTAATGACATGAAGTAGGGCATATAATTTAGAGTTCCATCACTCAGCAAACAAATTTTGAAGAGATCCAGTATTTCCAGATTTTCTTGTGTTGTTATATTTCACAAATATAATTACTGCATTGTAATCCCACATGAAGTTACTGATTTTATTCCTCTTCTTCTCAATCACCCAGATCCCGTCTCTGCTTCATTTCCAACGTACTCTCATTTCTTTTAGTCAACTCTCGTGCTCCCTTCCTTCTCTCCAACATTTTCCGTTGAAATACTGGAAAAGGTTTCACAGGTGCAATCTCTCTGTCTCTCTGTGGTCTTTATTACCAGAGGAACAAGAAGCCGAATCTCCTCCTGTTTCACAGCTCAGTTTTTGTTGGACAGACTTTTATATCTCCTCATTAGCATGCACTTCGTTAAAATGATTTTGTCCCTCCAGGGAAGAATGCTTTGAAAACAGCTGGATACAGCAGTTTGAATCTCACACCTGTGTCTCTACATTCTCTGAAAAGAGGGATAAATTTACTTTTCTTCTGCCTGGTGTATAATGAGTAATTATTTTCAACAAACACTCTGCTCTCTACTACATTTAGTATTTTGTCCTTCTGCCACAGTTTTGACAAAAGCAACTCTTTCTGCTGGTAGGATTGCATTCTTACTATTACAAGCCTGGGTCCCTTTCTTATAGCTAGATTTGGAGCATACACCCGATGTGCCTATTCAACTAAGTCCTGCTGTGGAATACCAGTCCAGCTGCTTATTTGTGCTTTCAAAAATTTAATGCAGTCTGTTCCTTCCAGATTCTCTGGAATAGCTGAAAATCTCAAGTTTTCCCTATGTGCTCTGTCCTCTAATTCTATTATTTTTGAAGCATGTCTTCCTGAGCAGTCTCATATTCAGCCAGCCTTTTCTTCATTTCATCTCATGTGAATATCTGTTTAAAACTTCTTTCATTTGTTCCAGCCTTTTGTTGTTTGTGTTAATAAACTCTATCAGTGTTTTGTTTATTGTAACCAGGTCTGTATGCAGTTGGCTTGTATCATCCTGTAGGTTACTGGAAGTCATGTCTGAAGGTTGCATTACTTTTTGCTGAACAGCTGCAGAAGTCTCCCTAGTCAGTGTTTCTTCCTCACTTTTTGTAGCTGATTTTTTCCAGGTCTTCTGTATTTCTTAATTCCTGGCATCCAGGTAGTGTACCCAGTTACTGAAATTCACCCAAGATGTTACTCAGTGTGCAGCCATCTTGAAACCCGATTAAAACCAGGTCTTGTTGGAAAAAACAAGTCACCCTGGTGGACCCCTAGTATAAACAGGCTATACAACAAAAGAAAGAAACTAATGTCCAAGAACAAGAGGGAACTGGATCAGCAGGGGAAAAAATCCTCTGCAGCCTATACAAACAAATCAAAGATATTGTCAAGTCCTCCAAAGCTAATTACAAAGCAAAAATAGCCTTGTTAGCCAAGGGTAATCACAAGGCATTCTTTAACTGCATCTGAAATCTAAAAGGGAATAGCCAACTATGCACTGAACTGGTTGTGGATGGCATTACCCATACTCAACCAGAGGTAATAGCTAACCTGCTAGCTGACAGATTTGGAGCAAACCTCACCCCCTGTCCCTGCTGATCATCCCATATGTATATCTGCCACAATTACTCAGCCTGTTCTCTCAAGAGAGCAGGTCATCTTGGTACTCTCCAAGGCTAAAAACAGCATCGGTGGGACCAGATAACATCCCAGGTTGCCTTCTAAACAACTTAAAACATGACCTAGCAGATCCACTTGGATCCCTGTTTAAACACATCCTGCAGAAACTCTGGCAGAATGGAGGACAGTAACAGAAATCACACTGCACAAAGCGGGGAGGGGGGGCATCAACTCACCCTGAGAATTACAGACCCAAAAACTTGACTAACTCATCTGTAAGGCCACAAAAAGAATCCTTGTGGCCCATAAGGGGTCCAAATGGGGAGATGATAAGTCAGCAAGCAAAGGAGAGTAGTATTGCTGGAACTGAATTCATCTTCAAGTCTTGGTGAGCACCTTCATGAAGTAGACCCTGTTTTTCACAAAAATCTTACCAAGATGACACTGTTGTATAGACTGTATTTTATATAGCATACATCATGGACAGAAGTAGGTTACAAAATAAAAAAGATAGCAAGGCCCAGGATAAAAAAAAGTGCCCAATCCATGTAGGCAGACTGGTGCCAGGACTGGAAAAAGTGACAGTGTAGAATCCTCAAGACATGGAAACATTCCTACAATGGGGCTAGGCCAGGCCTAGGGGGAGGATAGCCCCCCCGCTGTAGAAGGAAGTAGCAATCTATAAAAATCACAAAAACTGATAGGCCAAAAAAGATCCATAAAGACAATAGAGTGGACTATTGAGTATAAGAAAGAAATTATGTATTATTGCTATTAAACAAGAAGTCCAGAATTTCCAGACAGAAGATGTACAAAAAATATGGACATGGAAAATAAAAACAGATCTGATGTGGTGCAATATGCAAAGGAGAAAGCTGAAATCTAATGTTGTCAATCTTCATTCATTCTTGACTTATGGATTCGGTTCTGACCTCTTGGAACCGACTCAGCTGTTATACATAGTTTGTGCCAGCCAAAAACTCTTGAGCTAAGGCTCTACCCACAATGCCTCTCTTCCCATTACCACAGATGTCATTTGCCATGTAGAAAATTGGACTCGTCAGCCAATGCTCTCAGCTAAGTGGTTTAAAATGTCTATTTTCATTGTCGTTTCTAAAACTTTTTGCTTAAAACTCTCATTTCTTTTACTGGATAATTTCACTATCTTGTTTTTGAGTGTGTGACTGCTTTCTGACTATTTCTACCCACCCCTTATACCTTCTGTAACTCTTATTACCATCATTGGTAACAGGCCTCCTCCATTTCCTCTTCACCATAGGTACTCTTAGATACTATTGTTGGTATCCTCTTCCCTTTTCCTCCCTTTACCCATTTGGGTATTTTTTATATATCATTGTTGGTATATTTGTTTAAAAAAAAAAGTAATAATTAACAAGACAACTCCTTTCTTCCTTTCCTCTCTTTTGTGCGAGTGTGTGTGTCTGTGACCTAACTGTATTTTGATATGGCAGAGAAGCAAAAGGGGACATCCAGTTTCAAGCAGTGTCAGGATTGTGGCAGAAAGATGTCCAGTTCTGATGGGCATATTTTTTGCGTGTACTGTTTGGGTGCCCCTCACTTGGATATAACTTGCACTATTTGTCAGGGATTTAGCTCCTGTACTTTAGCAGAGAGGTGCAATAAGCTTATCTTAAAAAGCTTGTTGAAATGTCCCTTTAGTGAAGCCCTGTCTAAGGCAGAGACTTCAAAATCTCCTAAGCCAGATGTGAAGAAAAGAAGCCACTCTGTGCTGACCTCCCCTATGGCACATGATGTAAAGTCCCAAAAACCGGAAGTTCTGATGGTTTCTTTGGAACCGAAAGTTAAAGTACGAAAAGTGACAGTATCATCTCCTCCAGCACCGAAAATTACTAAATCCACATCAGTGCCGTAAGTCATTGAACTGACTCAAACCTCTCTGGCACCAACCATTGCTTCGGCACCGATGACCTCTTCCGCACCGGCAACAGTTTCTGCACAATCACCACTATCCTCTCATTTTGTTCCACATTCCCCTTCCATATAACAGCCTATGGTGCCAAAAGCCAATCCGATAGTTATTCCCAGGACTAGATATTCCCCTTCAATAGATCCATTTTTGGGTCAACAACCAAGCCCATTTCTGGATAGGCTTGAGTCCCCTTTGGGAATGTCAATCCGTTCCTCCAGGAGTTTCTCAGAATTGGATGTAGTCAGATTGGTGGACCAGCTTTTGTCAGTCAGAGGCTTCCCTGCACCTTCACAAACCTCTCTCCCACCCAGAGCCAAGGCTTATTCTCCAAGGACTCCACCAGTTTATCCTCCTCCAACCGCCTTTCAGGATTTGGAGCCCCCCACTTTGACACTACCAGTACTAGCTACCTCAGTGCCAATGGTGGATCTCACTTCAGTGCCGGAGTTGACTCTGTGGTCTTCAGCTCCTTCAGATCGATCACACACCCAGGACCATGATTTGGCTGTTGGTTTTGAGATCCTGGTACTGATTCTGGTTGTTTCCACAGTGCCATCTGCGGCTCTTGGGACCATGGCAGTTTCAAGCCCTCTCTCAGCTCCTACTCAGAGTGGCAGCTTATCAGAGAGGGGTGTGACACCGATTCTGAGGTTGTCTTTCTTGGTTCCAGGCTCCCATCCCTTTTCGGGTGGGCCTGCCTTCCAGATCCTCATTGGAGTGCCATATTTTTGTTTCCTTTGGTTCACAGCTGTCACAATCTGCTACATCTGGACAGTGGGCACAAGAGATGCAAGACACCCTGGTTCAGGGTCCCCCCTCTTTAAAGTCCTCCTCAGAACCACCCCCTGAGGAGCCACCCCATAAGAGGATATGCAAGAGGAAGCATCTAGATTCTCCAGAAGAATCAGTCACTGAAGATACAGATTACAATGAAGTGGAAGGGTCCCCATGGTCACCCCAAAAGATGTCTCTTTTGGAGACATCCTGGAAATATTAAAACAGAGGGGTGATTGGAAGCCCTCAAACCTATCCTCCAAGGAATCTGTGTTCTTGCAAGCTTTTCATGCCTGCCCATCTACATCTTGGCTGACCCTGCTCACTGATGACCTAGTTAAGTTGATTGTTCAGCGTGCATGGAAGGCTCGTGACTCCATAGAGTCTACTTCTCGAAGACTGGATAAGATTCTTTCAACACCAGAATATCAGCTCCATTGGTCTAAGGGTCTAACAGTGGATGCCATGGTGGTGGCAGCATCCACCAAAAAGGAACTCTCTGAGAAGAGCAACTATCCATCCTCCTAACTGAGAGTCTTGGACGATGGCCAGATTTGGGAAGCCGGTCTTTGCTTCAACGACCTTTGCTAGTCAATCCTTGAACTTCTTGGCACACTTTACTAGACTCCAAAGGGAACTGATAACTGAGCTTTCAGACACCCTTGCAGGAGCAGTGTCTGATGGGGTTTGATATAAGGTTTCCTCTCAGCTTGCCACCCTGGAGTTGATCTCAAATTTGTCCATGTGGTTCATTGCTCATACAGCCAAAGGGACATCTAGAACAGTGAGTATAAGCATTGCCATTAAGCGCCATGCCTGGATGCACTTGTGTGATTTCGTGAAATCCTTTAAGTCTTCCTTTATCAACACTCCTGTTGATGGTACTTCCTTGTTTGGCCAGAAAGTCAGAGACACACTAGCCAGGTGTGAAAAAAGATGGAAAGACCCTTTCTACTATGTGCGTTCATTTTTCCACTTCACAATGAGTGTGGAAAAATGTGGTTCAAGAAGACCCAATGACCTTTTGGGAACACACGTGGTGAGTATTCCCCCTGGAACAAAGGAGGGAACTCTTCAGGAAGATCCCCCCCCCCATGGCAGAGGGGGGCCACATAACCAGGGCTCCATAGATTCCTT
The DNA here is from genome assembly GCF_019279795.1 of Protopterus annectens. Lineage (NCBI taxonomy): Eukaryota > Metazoa > Chordata > Ceratodontiformes > Protopteridae > Protopterus > Protopterus annectens. The sequence continues at coordinate 1,278,099 of NC_056749.1, forward strand.
TTTGGGACAACTCTATCAACACTCCTGAACTGATGCCTGATTGCTTACTTCTGGAGGCAGTCGGGGAAGATTTTCTCTGCACCATTCAGCCTGGCTTACAATAACCTTGGATACCTGGGTGCAGAAAATAATTACCTGAGGTTACCACATTCCCTTCAACCTTTTCCCAGAATCCCAAAAGCAAATCCCTGATGTTCCACCCAGTCAGAGGGATCTAGCAGCAGTAGAGATTCAAAAGCTGCTTCAAAAAAGAGTCATCCAAGTAGTCCCACCAGACCAAATAGGAACTGGATTTTACTCAAGATTCTTTTTGGATTGGTCTCCACTAAAAAAAAAAAAAAAAGAAAAGGTTAATATTGGCAGTCCAAGATAGTGGATTACATGCATGTTGGTTTACAAAGTCTATTGAACGTGTAGGAAAAAACAGAGAAATTTAGGTTTTGTAAAACAGAACTGGAAACAGCTGCCCATCTGGTTGCTGGCTGCGACATACTAATGGCAGAAGGACTGTATACTGAAAGCATTAATAATGTAGGACAAGTGTTGCATTGGGGATTGTGCAAACAGTATAATATTAAAGTTACTGAAAAACACTGGAAACATGAGCCACAAATCATCACAGAAAATAATGAAGTCTAATTCACATGGGATCACCCATTACCAAGAGTTCAAAAGATAGATTCAAGAAAATCAGATGTAGTAGTCCATGAAAAGAAGACAAAAGTACCATTGATAATTGAAATTGCTACATCCAATGATTAAAGTGTCTTACCTACAGAGGGACACAAGGTCATAAAATACCAGGATTTGCAGGCAGAAATGAGAGCAGTGTGGAAGAAAGATTCCCAGGCAGTTCCAATAGTAGGTAGGAGCGAAGAGTTTTATAAAAAAAATAATTTACAATCGTGGTTAGATATGCTACCAGTACATGTGACTCTGTATGAATTGCAGAAGCAATCATTACAGGGTACATTGTGGTTGCTGCGAAGAGCACTTCTGGCTGACATGAAAGACTGAAACAATACTAATTTCATGACCTTTAATCATGCATTGACTTAGGAATGGGGTCCATTCCTGTCATGGTATTAGAAACCCAAAAGACTTGGAGAAATTAAAAAGGGAACTAGACCATACCAACAAGGACATAGGCAACATCCAAACTCTGTACCCAATCCAGTTTGGATTTGTTAAGGGTAGATCATGTTTGTTAAACCTAGCTGACTTCTTCGAGAAAGTCACCAAGGCCCTGGATGAGAGAAGGACAGTACATAACATCTGTTTTGACCTAGCTAAGACATTTGATACAATCCCCCACTCAGGTATTATAGAGAAACTCTCCCAATTAGGAATTAACCCCTGTGTCATCAGATAGTAGCCAACTGGCTCACCAACAGGACACATAGTGTCAAAGTGGGTGACTTCATCTCTAGCATAAGATAAGTCACTAGTGATGTACCACAAGGTTTTGTGCTGGGCCCTTTACTGCTTGGAATACATTTCTCAAACATCCAGGCAAATGTGGATGGCCTGTGGCTGACCAAGTTCACTGATGATTGCAAATTGGGAGCAATTATTGAGTCCCCCAGTGATGCCAGTATACTGCAGAAAGAGTTAATGCAGACAAATGATTTGTGCCAAAGCCATATTTATTCATTTATTTATTTTACATTTGTTAACTGGGGGTGTCTGACTGAGCCGAAAAGGCCCTTTTGCAGCAGAGATCCAGGGAAAAAATCTCCACATAGAAAAATTACAGATACATTTAGTTATTTAGACAGTATACACACAAATTACAAAAGACATGTTTTTACAGTGGTATGCAGCACATCAACAGTTACAGTGGAGAGAACAAACAAAAAAATATTCATTTAAAAATAAACATAATTAATAGATTTGTGGTATACAGCTGAAATTTGGAACATAGGTAGAATACATACAAAGTACATAGGTACAGTACATACATTGTAGATTAGCCAGTGTTTGTGAGTAACATTGAAAACTATTATCAAGTACTCTAGGTTTAGTATGTGTACCTTATCCGCTTTCACTAGCCTGGGGAGCAATTATGGCACTGCCAACTTTGCTTGAGATGTTGCCTGATGAGGTCTTTAAAGGAGGCTTTAGATGATGTGTTTTGAATGCTTGTAGGGACAGAGTTCCATTTTTTAGCCACTGAACTACTATATAGTGTGTTTCCAAAGCTATTGTAGCTGGGGTGACTGTTGTTGACTTCTAGTAGTAGTTTGCTTGATGATCTTAGAGGCCTTTTGGCTGAGTGATGTACTAGGTTTTTGAGGGCAGGACACTTATTGGGGAGGTAATAGATCAAATAACAGAGGCAGAGCTGATTGTAGGTTAGGAGGTTGGGCAGTTCAAGCCAGTGGAGCTGTCTCAAAGCAGTACAGTGATGAGTTCTATATGAGGAATTTGCAGCAAAGCGGGCAATTCTGTTATAGCAGGCTTCAATTTTGCTTAGTTCAGTTTTGTTAAGATTAGTCAGAATGGGAGATGCATAGAGTAGGGTGGATAGAAGTTGGGAGCGAGCAATGGCTGATCTTGTGTTGTTGGTAAGAAATGGTTAGATACAGTAGAGTGATCCCCGTTTGGCATGTACTTTTTTAATAGTTAAGTTGAGATGACTATCAAATTTTAGGTGGGAGTTTGTGGTTATTCCCAATAGCTTAGCCTGTGCCACTGGAGTGATTGGAGTAGCATTTGTGGAGTAGATAGTGAATTGACTGTTATCAGTGTTTTTGTTAGAACTGGTTATAATCATAAGCTGAGTTTTCTTTGGATTGAGGATAAGTTGGGCTTTGGTAAGGTTGTTTTCAACGTCAGAGAATACTAGTTGAGTTGTTTGCAGGAGGGTGGGAATGTTTTGTGCAGCACAGATTAAGGTAGTGTCATCTGCATATTGAATGATAGATGCATGCTGTGTGGAGGTATGGAGGTCATTTGTGAAGATTGTGAATAGTAGTGGTCCTAAGATAGAACCCTGCGGGACTCCTATAGTTATGGCAGCTGAGGAGAGAGAGAATTTTCCCATTTCACAGCTTGGTACCTGTCAATTAAGTAGCTCTGGAACCAGGTAAGAGTGGAATTTGATAGGTGATATTGATTTAGTTTGTTTAGCAGGATTTGGTGTGAGACTGTGTCAAATGCTTTGGACATATCCAAAAAAAGAGTTGACACCTGCAGGCCTTCATTTTTTAGATGGTTTACTGTGTCTGTGAAGCAGAGGAGGGCTGTAGTGGTACTATGGGCAGGTCTGAAACCATGCTGAGTAGGTGACAGGATGTTGCTGTCTAGGAGATATTTTAGCATCTAGGTATGGATGCATTTTTCTAGGATTTTGGCCATGGGGGAGAGTAAAGCAATGGGTCTGTAGTTATTAAGTTCAGTGGAGGTCACGTCTTAATGTATGGGTGTAACTTTGGATATTTTCCAGAGTTTGGGCACATAGTTTTCAACAATTGATCTGTTTATGAGAGTGGAGATTGGGATAGCAATAGCATCTGCTGTGAGTTTCAAGAAATAGCTGGGGAGTAGGTCGGCTGCTGTTGATGAGGGTTTTAGTTTGGAGACCATGCTTTTAATTGAAGTGGTGGAAACTGTTTTGAGGGTAAACCTTGTATTAGTGTTATTTGTGTTGGGGGGATATTGAGGAATGAACTGTTCTGTGATACTAAGGATAGAATTGAGTTCACAAAGTGGGAGTTGAATTGTGTATCGATGGGGACTGTAGTGACAGGGGTGGTTGGTTTGGGGGTAGCCTTTTGGGTGGATTTTAATAGCTGGTTTACATTTTTACAAACTTTTTGGGGGTTGTGTTGGTATTTAGTTTGTAATGTTGTGTAGTAGAATTTTCTGTCCAGCCTAATGCATTTTTTGCACGGTTGCGCAGTTCTTGGTACTTAGCTAGGCTTTGTGTTTCTTTGTTTTTTTTATAGTAAAGCCAGGCAGTGTCTCTGGACATGAGGATTTGTTTGGTTTCTTTACTGAGCCAGGGGTTTGTAGAGGTTCTAACCTTGATTTTGCGCAATGGAGCGACAGTGTATAGGTGTTGTAGAAATGTTTTGTTGAAATATGCTACAACCTGGTCAAGAGGGAGGGTTTTTAGGGGGGGGGGGTCCAGTCACAGTTACAGAGTAAGGTGTTGAGGACCTCAGGAGAGATTTTTTTTGTGTTTCTAGTGGATATATAGTTAGTGGTTTTGCATATGCTTGTCCTACTATGTATAAAGTATATTATGTTGTGGTCACTTAAGGTGTCTGGGAGACTGCCTGCGTGGGGTACAATGTGGGGTGGTTAGTTAGGACCCAGTCAAGGATGGATTCCCTTTTAGATTTTTTATCACATCTAGTTGGAATTTCGGCTAGCTGCTGGTAGCCATGGAGATTTATCGGATTACTTGGTGGTTCTGATATACAGGTGAACCAATCTAGGTTGAAGTCCCCCAGAATAAGGGTTTCTTGTGAGTATGTAGAAGAACACCAGGCTGAGAAGTCTTCAAGGCTAGCAGGTGTATTACCAGGTGGAATATAGATCACAATTGTGGTGATGACCTTTTTAGGGTGAAGCTGAAGTTGTGAGATAAGTATATCCCGATTATTGGGGGAGGGGTAGGAGTTTGGTAATTGATGGACAGTAAAGTTGGACTTGTACCCAGCATGTCTCCTACATGCTGCAGTTTAATGTTTCTTCACTGTATGTTCTAACTACCCAGTGTGTCTCCTACATGCTGCAGTTTAATGTTTCTTCACTGTATGTTCTAACAACCCAGTGTGTCTCCTACATGCTGCAGTTTAATGTTTCTTCACTGTATGTTCTAACAACCCAGTGTGTCTCCTACATGCTGCAGTTTAATGTTTCTTCACTGTATGTTCTAACAACCCAGTGTGTCTCCTACATGCTGCAGTTTAATGTTTCTTCACTGTATGTTCTCACTAACCAGTGTGTCTCCTACATGCTGCAGTTTAATGTTTCTTCACTGTATGTTCTCACTAACCAGTGTGTCTCCTACATGCAACATATAGGAGACACACTGGGTAGTTAGAACATACAGTGAAGAAACATTAAACTGCAGCATGTAGGAGACATGCTGGGTAGTTAGAACATACAGTGAAGAAACATTAAACTGTAGCATGTAGGAGACACACTGGATAGTTAGAACATACAATGTAGAAATATTAAACTGCAGCATGTAAGAGACACACTGGGTAGTTAGAACATACAGTGAAGAAACAAACTGTACCATGTAGGAGACACACTGGATAGTTAGAACATAGAGTGTAGAAACATTAAACTGTAGCATATAGGAGACACACTGGGTAGTTATACAGTGAAGAAACATTAAACTGCAGCATGTAGGAGACATGTGAAGAAACATTAAACTGTAGCATGTAGGAGACACACTGGATAGTTAGAACATACAATGTAGAAATATTAAACTGCAGCATGTAAGAGACACGCTGGGTAGTTAGAACATACAGTGAAGAAACAAACTGTACCATGTAGGAGACACACTGGGTAGTTAGAACATAGAGTGTAGAAACATTAAACTGTAGCATATAGGAGACACACTGGGTATTATACAGTGAAGAAACATTAAACTGCAGCATGTAGGAGATACGCTGGGTAGTTAGAACATACAGTGAAGAAACATTAAACTGCAGCATGTAGGAGACACGATGGGTAGTTAGAACATACAGTGAAGAAACATTAAACTGCAGCATGTAGAAGACACACTAGGTAGTTAGAACATACAGTGAAGAAACATTAAACTACAGCATGTAGGAGACACGATGGGTAGTTAGAACATACAGTGAACAAACATTAACCTGCAGTATGTAGGAGACATGCTAGGTAGTTAGAACATACAGTGAACAAACATTAACCTGCAGCATATAGGAGACACACTGGGTAGTTAGAAAATACAGTGTAGAAACATTAAACTGCAGCATGTAGGAGACACACTGGGTAGTTAGAACATACAGTGAAGAAACATTAAACTGCAGCATGTAGGAGACATGCTGGGTAGTTAGAACATACAGTGAAGAAACATTAAACTGCAGCATGTAGGAGACACTCTGAGTAGTTAGAACATACAGTGAAGAAACATTAAACTGCAGCATGTAGGAGACATGCTGGGTAGTTAGAACATACATTGAAGAAACATTAAACTGCAGCATGTAGGTGACACACTGGGTAGTTAGAACATACAGTGAAGAAACATTAAACTGCAGCATGTAGGAGACACACTGGGTAGTTAGAACATACAGTGAAAAAACATTAACCTGCAGCATGTAGGAGACACACTGGGTAGTTAGAACATACAGTGAAGAAACATTAAACTGCAGCATGTAGGCAACACACTGGATAGTTAGAACATAGAGTGAAGAAACATTAAACTGTAGCATGTAGGCGACACACTGGATAGTTAGAACATACAGTGAAGAAACATTTAACTGTAGCATGTAGGACACACACTGGATAGTTAGAACATACAGTGAAAAAACATTAAACTGCAGCTTCTAGGAAACACAGTGGATAGTTAGAACATACAGTGAAGAAACATTAAACTGTAGCATGTAGGACACACACTGGATAGTTAGAACATACAGTGAAAAAACATTAAACTGCAGCATGTAGGAGACACACTAGGTAGTTATAACATACAGTGAAGAAACATTTAACTGCTGCTTGTAGGAGACATGCTGGGTAGTTAGAACATACAGTGAAGAAACATTAAATTGCAGTATGTAGGAGGCACGCTGGGTAGTTAGAACATACATTGAAGAAACATTAAACTGCTGCATGTAGGTGACACACTGGGTAGTTAGAACATACAGTGAAGAAACATTAAACTGCAGCATGTAGGAGACATGCTGGGTAGTTAGAACATACAGTGAAGAAACATTAAACTGTAGCATGTAGGAGACACACTGGATAGTTAGAACATACAATGTAGAAATATTAAACTGCAGCATGTAAGAGACACACTGGGTAGTTAGAACATACAGTGAAGAAACAAACTGTACCATGTAGGAGACACACTGGATAGTTAGAACATAGAGTGTAGAAACATTAAACTGTAGCATATTGGAGACACACTGGGTAGTTATACAGTGAAGAAACATTAAACTGCAGCATGTAGGAGATACGCTGGGTAGTTAGAACATACAGTGAAGAAACATTAAACTGCAGCATGTAGGAGACACAATTGGTAGTTAGAACATACAGTGAAGAAACATTAAACTGTAGCATGTAGAAGACACACTAGGTAGTTAGAACATACAGTGAAGAAACATTAAACTGCAGCATGTAGGAGACACGATGGGTAGTTAGAACATACAGTGAACAAACATTAACCTGCAGTATGTAGGAGACATGCTAGGTAGTTAGAACATACAGTGAACAAACATTAACCTGCAGCATATAGGAGAAAAACTGGGTAGTTAGAAAATACAGTGTAGAAACATTAAACTGCAGCATGTAGGAGACCCACTGGGTAGTTAGAACATACAGTGAAGAAACATTAAACTGCAGCATGTAGGAGACATGCTGGGTAGTTAGAACATACAGTGAAGAAACATTAAACTGCAGCATGTAGGAGACACTCTGAGTAGTTAGAACATACAGTGAAGAAACATTAAACTGCAGCATGTAGGAGACACACTGGGTAGTTAGAACATACAGTGAAGAAACATTAACCTGCAGCATGTAGGAGACACACTGGGTAGTTAGAACATACAGTGAAGAAACATTAAACTGCAGCATGTAGGCAACACACTGGATAGTTAGAACATACAGTGAAGATAAACTGTAGCATGTAGGAGACACACTGGATAGTTAGAACATACAGTGAAAAAACATTAAACTGCAGCTTCTAGGAAACACACTGGATAGTTAGAACATACAGTGAGGAAACATTAAACTGCAGCATGTAGGAGACACACTAGTTATAACATACAGTGAAGAAACATTTAACTGCTGCTTGTAGGAGACATGCTGGGTAGTTAGAACATACAGTGAAGAAACATTAAATTGCAGTATGTAGGAGGCACGCTGGGTAGTTAGAACATACAGTGAATAAACATTAAACTGCAGCACGTAGGAGACATGCTGGATAGTTAGAACATACAATAAAGAAACATTAACCTGCAGCATGTAGGAGACCTGCTGGGTAGGTATAACACACAGTTAAGAAACATTAAACTGCAGCATGTAGGAGACACACTGGTTAGTTAAAACAACAGTGAAGAAACATTAAACTAGCATATAGGAGACATACTGGGTAGTTAGATCATACCGTGAAGAAACATTAAACTGCAGCATGTATGAGACACCCTGGGTAGTTAGAACATACATTGAAGAAACATTAAACTGTAGCATGTAGGAGACACACTGGGTAGTTAGACCATACAGTGAAGAAAGATTAAATTGCAGCATGTAGGTGACACACTGGATAGTTAGAACATGCAGTGAAGTAACATTAAACTGCAGCATGTAGGAGACATCCTGGGTAGTTATAATATCCAGTGAAGAAACATTAAACTGCAGCATGTAGGAGACACACTGGGTAGTTAGAACATACATTGAAGAAACATTAAACTGCAGCATGTAGGAGACACACTGGGTAGTTTGAACATACATTGAAGAAACATTAAACTGCAGCATGTAGGTGACACATTGGGTAGTTAGAACATACAGTGAAGAAACATTAAACTGCAGCATGTAGGCGACACACTGGATAGTTAGAACATACAGTGAAGAAACATTAAAATGCAGCATGTAGGCGACACACTGGTTAGTGAGAACATACAGTGAAGAAACATTAAACTGCAGCATGTAGGAGACACACTGGGTAGTTAGAACATAGAGTGAAGAAACATTAAACTGCAAAATGTAGCAGACATACTGGATAGTTAGAACATACAGTGAAGAAACAATAAACTGCAGCATGTAGGAGAAACACTGGACAGTTAGAACATACAGTGAAGAAACATTAAACTGCAGCATGTAGGCGACACACTGGATAGTTAGAACATACAGTGAAGAAACATTAAACTGTAGCATGTAGGAGATGCACTGGATAGTTAGAACATACCGTTAAGAATCATTTAACTGCAGCGTGTATGAGACACAATGGGTAGTTAGAACACACAGTGAAGAAACATTAAACTGCAGCATGTAGGAGACACACTGGGTAATTATAATAGTCATTCTACCTTTTCACACTGGGAATTGAACCTCTGGTCAAGCTAACTAGAACTTCTATGTCCCTTTCTGGATGAACAGCCCTCTCAGCAGATTTGAATGTAATGATGTTTGTAATGTTTTGTGATGTTTGCCCATGGCTGCACTGTGTCCTCAGAGGACTTGAGTAAAGATGCTTCCACCTTGTGTGCCCTTCGCAATGATGTTTGGGACCCTGTTTGAACTCTTATAAACAAAAGTTATGTCTGATTTTTCAGTATGAGCTCTGTGGCTAGAGATTGTGTAGCTACATTAGTGAAGCCTCTGCTTAGGATTTGCATGGGCTCCCTGATGCACTTGAGTATTACAATGCATACATCTAGGATACAAATGCATACACATAATGTGAAGCCCCTTTTAGACATGCTATCTGTCCTGGTTCATACATGAAGACATTTATGCCTGGCATTGCTGAGTAGGATGGGGGTGATTAAAATATCTGCAACCCTAAGGTTTTTATGTGCTTTACAAGTGCCCATATTGCATCATAATCAGAGCCTTATTGAGCAGTTTATTTTGGAAGGACATAGACAGACAGTTCCTTGATCTGAACTGTATACCACGGACAAGGATGTTAGGGTAGAAGCAGCTGCCTTGCATTATTATGCAGAGACTTTTACTATTCACACCTTCTTAATGGCAGGGCCTGATTATCCTTTGCAATGGCCTTGCTTTCTTAGGGAGCTATTTGAATTTGTCTTGGTACAGGAGTAGCATATCTTACACATCCTAAAAAATGGCATTGTAAAGCTGTCCCCCCCCACTTAAAACCAAACATTCCTTCCAGAAGGTATCATCTTGTGAGCATATCTGTGGGACTGCTGTTCATTAGTGAGGACACCCCCATTTGAAGATGGGCAGGAGTGTTAAATGTGTTCTTCCTAGCTGTCAGTGGCAGTCCATACACTTGAAGACTTCTTGGAGCAAAGAAATGGGAAACAGATATTGGCAACTTTTCAGATGATAAACAGTAGGATTGCTCTGTGCTTATGGATTTATGACTTTATTTTCAAATTATCATACTGTAAGCACACACCTATTAAGAGAGTCCAGCTGCTGAATGTGCATGTCCCATGATGACAGACAAGTTGTGGGTGCTTAAGTGTTGTATATTGTGCTATGTGATAGTTATTGTTGTAAGATGAGTGAATGCCTTTACAAACATGTAATGAGGTTTCATGAGGAGCACTCCTGGTTTGTGGAGGAGGTAGTAAAACTGCAGTGCTGTTAATTCAGACATAAGAGCAGATTGTTCATCCTAAAGAGCATCATTTTAAATTGGTGTATGAAGGTTGCTGGACTCCATGGCACAGCTTGAGTAGAAAACATCTTGGTACTCCTAAATATGGTAGCTGCAGCTATCCTGCAGCAGACATTAAGCATTAGGCCTGAAGCTGTCTCTGCTTCCTCAGAATCCAGCAAGCAGCTATTGCCCAGGGCCTTTGGTCTGAAGCTGTCTGCATCCTCAGAATCCAGCAGACAGCTAGTTCTTGGGGCCTTTGGTCTGAAGCTGTCTCTGGGTCCTCAGAATCCAGCGGGCTGCTAGTGTTCAGGGCCTTTGGTCTGAAGCTGTCTCTTGGTTCTCAGAATCCAGCAGGCAGCTAGTGCCCAGGGCCTGTGATCTGAAGCTGTCCCTGGGTCCTCAGAATCCAGCAGGCAGCTAGCAACTAGGACCTGTGTACTGGTATTTGCTCTTCTGAGGAATGGATTTTAGGAGATCTTTCTAGCGTGTCTGGGGACTGTGGTAACACAAGGAAAGATATAATGTTATTGGGTATAATAACCCAATGTCATATATGTAGCTTCTAGATGGCATGACCCATATGGGGTATAATAACCCAATGTTAAATACGTAGCTTCTAGATGGCATGACCCATCTCTCATTAATATAATTACCAGATCTGTGTCAAAAGGTACAGATTTTCGCAGCTGGATGAGATTTATGCAGTTCCTGAGGTCCTTGGAATAGTTCTCGACTGTCTCTGATTTCACAGAATGCCCCTGAATTTACCTCATATTTTTGGTATGTTCCTAATAAAATGTGTGTAGTTTTCTGGTAAATTTTTAAGAATTTTGGTCAGTATGTAATTACAGACATTTAAGTTTCAGACTTTGTATCTTGCAGAAAATGCATGCTAGTACAAAACCTATTATTCTAGCACATTTTTTTAAGTATGTAAGAGCATTATTTAAAACCTGTCCCTAATTTTGGGCCTTTGTTACCAATTAATTTGGTCCTTTTGTGAATTTGCAACAGATCCATCACAGCGAGATCAGAGGATGCCCTATAGGGCAGGCACAAATCATTTATTATCAGTCTGTAGGACTTCAAGGAGAGGGCTTTGAGGCAGTCCAAATAGGCCATGTTGTTTATGCCTTGTATTCTTTTTGTGAAGAACCTCTGTGCGTGTACCAGTTATTGCATAGTTCTGGTCAGGTGCAAACTGAAGAGGGCATTTGTGTTCAATGCCTGGTCTGGTAGGACTGAGTGCAGTTCAATGCCTGGTCTGGTAGGACTGAGTGCAGTTCAATGCCTGATCTGGTAGGACTGAGTGCAGTTCAATGCCAGGTCTGGTAGGACTGAGTGCAGTTCAATGCCTGGTTTGGTAGGACTGAGTGCAGTTCAATGCCTGGTCTGGTAGGACTGAGTGCAGTTCAATGCCTGGTCTGGTAGGACTGAGTGCAGTTCAATGCCTGGTCTGGTAGGACTGAGTGCAGTTCAATGCCTGGTCTGGTAGAACTTGAGTGCAGTTCAATGCCTGGTCTTGTAGGACTGAGTGCAGTTCAATGCCTGATTTGGTAGGACAGTGCAGTTCAATGCCTGGTCTGGTAGGACTGAGTGCAGTTCAATACCTGGTCTGGTAGGACTGAGTGCAGTTCAATGCCTGATTTGGTAGGACTGAGTGCAGTTCAATGCCTGGTCTGGTAGGACTGAGTGCAGTTCAATACCTGGTCTGGTAGGACTGAGTGCAGTTCAATGCCTGGTCTGGTAGGGCTGAGTGCAGCAGAACAATGACATCCTTTCCCTTAGATGCATACTCTTGCTTATAAGTTGCATAACATAGAATGATTTTCTTACTACTGCCAACACATGATATTCAAAGGCCAGGTTACTGTCTGCATATGTTCCCAAGCTCCTGACTGTAGGGTCTTTCTTCTCTTAGAGCTGTATTGTCAATGCAGTGGTTTCCATGGGTAGCCATCTTCCCAAGGGATAATATTATGCATTTCTTAGCAGTGAATCTTAGACTGTGGCTCTGATACCAGTTATTAGTTTGTGTCAGGCCTACAGGAGGGTAGTTGTGTCTTTGGGGGATTCTGTGGCTGCACCTAGTTTGCAGTCATCCGCAGACCTGGTCAGCCAGAAGCCCTTGACATTGGCCATAACTTCAAAGAAGTGGATGCCAAAAAGGAGCAGACTCAGCACAGGCCATGAGAGACTCTGCTAGTGACCACTAGTAACTGGTCTCTTTGTGGAGGTAGACTCCCCTATCCTTACTTCTTGGGTCAATTCTGTGAGCCCAGCTGGCTATCTGGTGAGTGACATATAGTTTATGCCTAATTTCATGAGTTTGTCTACAATGTTCAAGTGGGGTATTGTGTCCAATACATTGGCCAGGCCAAGGTAAGGCAGCATGCACCATTTTGTTCTCATACATTGCTTTAGTGAGCTTCTCAAAGGAGTCCACCAGGTTGAGTAGGCCTGACCTATCTTGACAAAACCAAACTGGGTTGGGTCCAGTGTCTGAAAGTTTCCTATGCCATTGTTTATCATTTCCATGATAATTATTTCCATGGCCTTGTATATGAGACCAGTCTGACTTATGGGTCTGTAGTTACTGGAGTCTATAGATGGTCTGTTCTTGTCCAAAGGGATGACAGTAGCAGTCCTCCATTTGCTTGGCATGAAGGCCACCTGGAGGTCTGTAGATTAAATAGGGATTCTAGTGGTCCTGAAAGGTCATGCTATCCTGCAATATTATCAGGATTCATCAATGCAGTGATTTCATCCTGGATAGTGCATTGAGGACCTGTTTCCTAGTTATACTTGAGGTAGTTGTTTTCTGGGGTATTTTATGAGGGGTGCCTAGGGTGGAGAAGGGGTGAAACTGGAGATAAATTTTTCGGCCAGTCAGTCTACTTTATCTTCTCTGTCAGTATATGCACTGGCTCCATTAACAATTAGTTCAACTCATTATGGTGCACTGCCTTTTGAGCTTGCAGACATAGCTGAAGAAAGCTTTGTTGTTGTTCTGGTCTAGGAGGCTATGTTTACCTCAAATGTGTCTTTCGTAGACTAGACTAAACCTCTGAATTTCTTATTTAGATTGATAATGATGTGTTTGTCTTGCTGGGCATTGCCCGTATTCATTTTTGTCGTGATTTTCTTCTTTTTGTTTTACAACCTGTTAATGTTGGGATTTCACAAGGTTCCCTATTGAAATGTTGACACTTGAAATGCAGAGTGCTGAAAGGACAAAAAAAGAGTGAGAACACAGGAGAAGAGTGAATCCAGAAAATAGCTCTTCTCCTTAAAACTTCTTTTTTGCAGAGGGTCAAGCCTCCCTGCACCCCCCACACCCTCCTGAACTTATATATATCAACTCTGAGATGGCAATATCTCAGAGAAAAGAGAATATTTAGAAACATGGCATATCAGATTTAGTATATAGAAGTCCAATGTTTTGGTTGTTCAGTATCTGTGTTTTGGGACTCACTCTAATGGGTCCTGACATTTCAAATGGCTACCATTTCACAAAGCTGGCTTATTTTTTGAGCTTGCCTTGTTTTTATTTTTGGTAGGTAGAGTTGTCTTTATGTAGCTGTTTATATGATTGTACAGTGGTTTTGCTGTTTTTGTGAACAATGCTGCATAGGTGACTGTGTTGTCAAGGTTTGGAGGGGCTTGAAATTTTGCCAGAGTGTCACGTAATAAAAGGAAATTCAGGTTAGAATACTTCCTAAAAGTTCTTTGGTTAGCTGAGGACCTGAGTTCTTATTTTGATTTCAAAGGAGACATCTTTAAGGTCTGACATGACCAGACAGGACATTACATGAGGGGGAGGGAAATAAAACATTCTCCCATGTTTGTGAGCACCAGGTTTAAAATGCTAGTGCCCTAGCTGGTCCAGGATGTTTAAATTTACAGAGTCCAGGAATCTCTAGGCTTGAATATTTGGGGTTGTATATGATTCCCAGTTTATAGGGGGTAGTTAAAGTCACCCATGAATATGGAGTTGTGTTGAATGGGCAGTGTCTCCAGTACATTTAAGTATGTGTTATGGGTTTCCTGGGTCACAGAGGGGGACCTATAGCTTGCAAGGATATGGCATGCGACTTTTCCTGTGATAATTTGGATGTGGAGAAGCTCAAGCTTGCCATATAGTTTGTCCAGCCTTGAGGTATGTTTGTTTTTGGGGTAATATTCTATGGAAGTTTTTCATTTCCCTGATCTCATGTCTGCACAGGGCACTGATAACTACAGTAGTGTGTTCATTTCAGGGGTAATATTCTACGGAAGTTTTTCACTTCCCTGATCTTATGTCTGCACAGGGCACTGCTAACCACAGTAGTGTGTTAATTTCTGGAGTAATATTCTAGGGAAGGTTTTCATTTCCCTGATCTCATGTCTGCACAGGGCACCGCTAACCACAGTAGTGTGTTAATTTCAGGGGTAATATTCTAGGGAAGTTTTTCATTTCCCTTCATCTCATGTCTGCACAGGGCACCACTAACCACAGTAGTGTGTTCATTTCAGGGCTAATATTCTAGGGAAGTTTTTCATTTCCCTGAGCTCATGTCTGCACAGGGCACTGATAACCACAGTAGTGTGTTCATTTCAGGGCACCGCTAACCAGAGCTGCACAATGAGCAGCAACTTGCACAAGCACCAACTATACAGCATCAGAGAACATTCAAAAGGAAGGAAAAGAGCCCATCAAGAACATCACACCTGTCTGTCCTCTAAGTACTCCTGGGCCAAGAAATGCCTTGGTTCCCCTCTGCTGTCACTATAGTTTCACCCAAACTATTCTAACTTAATATCACAAAAAAAGGGCAAAAGGTGCAGATTCAGTGAGGGGAAACAGCACAGTAATGTAGTTAAAACACCAATCATAAAATGCAAGAGCAGAAGCACTGAAAAAGTACATATCAATCTTGTTTTAGGTTCTAACCAAGCAAAAATCAATTTCCTTCTGATGGCATGTTTGCCAAGCATTGCTGAGCTCTTTGGAAATGAGCCAATAACTGCACAAATGTGAGGACCCCATACCAGCAGAGAAAAGTTAAATGCTAGGAGAAAGGCCCCCTGGCCATTCGGAAGCAACTCACCTTTTGGACCTTTAAGTACTCCTTGGCCAAGAAATGCCTCAGTTCCCCTCTACTCTTACTAGAATTTCACCAAAGCGGTCCTAACCTGAGATCACTAAAAGGGGCAAAACGTGCAAACTCATCAAGACGTTCAGTGTAATAATGCAGTTAAAATTCCAGACAGTATAAATGCAAATGCACAAGCAATGAGAATGCATTTATCAGGCTTGTTTTATATAATTCTTATAGACTTTGTCCCTGCAAAGAATAGGACTTAGGCTAGAAGTGCAACAGGCTCAAATTTCAGTGTCATTTTGGGGCAAAAATAGACAGTCCAAAACTGACATTCTCATATGAATGGGTGCAAAGTCCATGACTCCTCCATTCACTGTTCTGTAATGGTACATAGTGAGGCTCACGTACGTGACACGTGTTCTAGTTCACTGTTCTGTAATGGTACATAGTGAGGCTCACGTACGTGACATGTGTGTTCTAGTTCACTGTTCTGTAATGTTACATAGTGAGGCTCACATACATGGCACACGTGTTCTAGTTCACTGTTCTGTAATGGTACATAGTGAGGCTCATGTACATGACACATGTTCTAGTTCACTGTTCTGTAATTGTACATAGTGAGGCTCACGTATGTGATGTGTTCTAATGCACTGTTCTGAATTTTACATAGTGAGGCCCACGTATGTGACACGTGTTCTAGTTCACTGTTCTGTAATGGTACATAGTGAGCTTCACATATATGTGACACGTGTTCTAGTTCACTGTTCTGTAAGGGTACATAATGAGGCTCACTTACATGACATGTTCTAGTTCACTGTTCTGTAATGGTACATAGTGAGGCTCACGTATGTGACACATGTTCTAGTTCACTGTTTTGATTTGTACATAGTGAGGCTCACATACGTGATACGTGTTCTAGTTCACTGTTCTGTAATGGTACATAGTGAGGCTCACATACGTGACATGTGTGTTCTAGTTCACTGTTCTGTAATGGTACATAGTGAGACTCATGTACGTGACACACGTGTTCTAGTTCGCCTAAAAAATTGTCACAGAATTGGATTATTCAAAGGTCTTCCATGTTTCTCCTAAGCCTGCCTGTTAATGAACCATAGTACACTGGATGCCATCTCTCTAGCAGTCCACAAAACTTTGACCCACTTGGAAGGCAAGAACTGTTAAGCAAGACTACTATTCATAGACTTCAGTTCTGCCTTCAATACTGTCATCCCTCAGAATTTGATAATGAAACTACTACAGTTGGACATCAACTCCCACTTAAGTTATTGGATTCTAAGCTTACTCATGGAAAGGTCTCAAAGGGTTTGCATGGATGACAACAGTTCCGA
Organism: Protopterus annectens; assembly: GCF_019279795.1. NCBI lineage: Eukaryota > Metazoa > Chordata > Ceratodontiformes > Protopteridae > Protopterus > Protopterus annectens. Next base: position 1,295,033 of record NC_056749.1, read on the forward strand.
AAGCATAACCCTGAATACTGGAGTACCACAGGGGTGCGTCTTAAGTTGTCTCTTACTCACCTTGCTGACACATGACTGCATGGTCAGACATGAGTGCAATAAAATCATCAAATTCACGAATGACACCACAGTCATAGGCCTGGTCAGAGATGGAGAGGAGATGACTTACAAGAACGAGATCAAACATCTTTTGGGCTGGCAAAAACAACGTAGTGATGAATGTCAGCAAGACTAAGGAACGCATTGTGGATTTCAGAAGGTCTCAAGAACCACACCGACCTTTGGAGATGAAAGGGATGTCAGTGGAAAGGGTCAAAAGTACAAAGTTTCTGGGAGTACATATCACTAAGGACCTGACCTGGTCAGTCCATGTATCTTACAGAGTCAAAAAAGCTCAGCAACAATTGCACTTTCTAAGGAAACTGAGGAAGACAAAACTATTAAAGACCAACCTCCAAACTTTTTACAGGGGTACCATCGAAAGCGTCCTTACCAATAACATCACTGTCTGGTATGGGGGCTGCAACACCTCTGATCATAAGGCTTTTAGGTGAGTTGTAAGAGCAGCAAAGAAAATCAGTGGCTTCTTTCTTGCACCTCTGGAAGACCTACATGAATCATGCTGCATCAGGAAAGCCAGGAAGATATCCAATGATCCTTCACATCCTGCATATGGTATGTTTTCCCACCTCTCCTTGGGTAGGTGATACAGAAGTGTTCACTGTAGGACTTCTAGACTTAACAACAGTTTTTTTCCTCTCTCCATCAGACTACTGAACTCTTATGAAAAACAAGTCAGGAGACTGTCAATGCATACTTCCCTTCCTACCACATAGTTATGCTGTTTATCTGAGTGTACAGATCCTTACATATCTAGGCTCTGTTGCACTGTAAGTATTAAGCTTTTTCACATGCACTAACTAACTGATGTGCATATTTACCATTGGTTCACACCTTATCGTAGGACTCTATGAAGTGCAATATAAATCACACTGTGCAATATTCATGCTGACCAGTCCATATGCTGCTTAGTTCTTATGTTATAGTAAGGTCATGCACATGTTGTTACTCAAGTCTATTTATATGTAAAGTGTGTCTGGTCATTGTGCTATTTTATTTTTACTTTTATTTTATGTCATTTTCTTCTCTGTATGTATGTTTTTGTACTGGGAATGAAGCATCGCAATTTCCTTCAGCTACACTGTGGTGTAGTTCTGAATAACAATAAAGTTTTCTTTGACTTTGACTGATGCATGCGTACATGTACACACGCACACACACACACACACACACACACACACACACACACACACACACACACACACACACACACATGCGCGCACGCACATGTACACACACACATGCACGCACGCGCACATGCACACACACACACACACACATGCACGCACGTGCACATGTACACATGCGCGCACACACACACACACACACACACACACACATGCACGCGTGTGCGCACATGTACACGCACACACACATGCACACACACACGCACACACACACACACACACACACACACACACACACACACACACACACACACACACACACACACATACATACCACCTCTTTTATACTTTGTTGCCAGCGTTTTACATTACGTTTTAATGCTTTCATTTTGTCATGGGCTCTGGACCTTAGTAGAGGTCATATAAGAATTTCACTTTGGCTTTGTTTTTCAACATAATCTTGCTCATCCCCCAAAAATAAATAAATCAAATTGTTCTTCAAACTCTCAAGGTATCAGGTATGAGATGCATACATTGCACTATGTTCTAACTACTTTGAGACAAAAAATAATATGTTTATGACCCCTAGGCTGTGTTCAACAAACTTTATAACTAATAAACCCCCTACAAGCACAAATAAGATCAGCTCTTTGTAACCTAAAATAAACTGAATGTAATCTGAGGTGCTCTACCTCATATTATTATTTAACAAATGAAAATAGATAGATGGATACAGCAGTGATTTCACCTCAAAAATTGCTTTGTATATTTTTATATCCTTCTAGTTCTCCTGTTTGTTTAACAATGCAAGATAAAAAAAAAAAGAACAGAACAACACTCAAGCTATAGGATCTGATCATAGATATGAATAAAGAGATCAACACATCTTCATTCCTAGAGGTGACAGCCTTCTGGGTTGTCTTGATGGCACAGAAATATTTCCTGAAATGTTTGTGTTTAGAATAGTACTGAAACTCATATGGCTGTCAAACAGAACTCCTGGACCTTCAAATTTAGTTCATAGAGTTAATAAGTTATTGTGAATAGCACAGTGTCATTGTTGGTTGAAGGTCCCAGTTGCATGATGTTACACTTTTTACTCCTGAAAGTGATTATTTTTAATTAATCATATAATTCCAACTGGTCATTTATAGAAGTGACCACTGCTGTCATCTTTGCATGTCAGAGAAATTTCTAATCCAGACTTGTTTGGTTGCCAGAGTAGTAGTCTTAAAATGATTAAACAAAATGGGTCCCATACTGAGATATAGGCATGGTTACTGTATGAGAATTAAGTATGGTGTACATAACTGTAACATGTGCTTACCGATATTTCGACCATGCACGAATCCATCTTCAACTCCCGAAGTCTGCTGCGTGTTTGAACTGTGGTGAGATATGGATCACAGGGCCTTGGCCAGAACTGAATAGACAATGTACAGTGGCATGTTGGTACCAGGAAATGTCAACAACAGACGTATAAAACATAATTAAATTGGTGATGACACAAGGCCAACCCAACTAAGTCCATGTCACTTAATGTCTCTGCACATAGGTAGAGTACGCTAATATCACTTGTAGTAATACTTTTTCAAAACAGTTGTCCAAAGTACAAGTCAGACAGATTGGAATATAATTAGTAATTGTAGATCATTAGACTGGTTGGTCTATAATTAGTAACTGTGCATCATTGCCCTCCTCTAACTCACCCTCCAGAATTTACAGCATGCCTTAAGGTCAAATGTCAGTGGACGAATTTTGCTAGACCTAAATGTATCTAACTAGTTGTACAATAGCGTTTTCAGCACTTGGACTAGAAATTTATTACCATCTACTTAATGAAATATATGATCTGATGTTGTCAGTCTTCATTCATTCTTGACTGATGGGTTTGGTTCCGACCTCTCAGAACCGACTTGGCCATTATACATCTAAAACTATTTAGCTATACAGCTAAAAACTCTCGAGCTAAGCCTCTACCCACACTGCCTCTCTTCCCATTACCTCAGATCTCATTTGCCACATAGAAAATTGGACATGTCAGCCAGTGCTCTTAGCTAAGTGCTTTAAAACGTCTATTTTCATTGTCATTTCTAACAATAATTGATTAAAACTCTATTTCCTTTACAGGATAGTTTTGCTACCTTGTTTTTAAGTGTGTAACTTCTTTCAACTATTTCTACCCACCCCCTGTTTACCTTATGGTAACTGTTATTACCTTCATTGGTAGCAGGCCTCCTCTCTTTCCTTATTACTATTGGCAGCCTTAGATACCATTGTTGGTACACAGTTTCTGTTAAAAACACCTCCTTTCTTTCCTTTCCTCTCTTTTTGTGCAAGTGTGTGTCTCTGTGACCCACCTGTTTTTTGATATGGTGGAGAAACAAAAGGGGACATCCAGTTTCAAGCAGTGTCAGGACTGTGGCATAAAGATGCCCAATTCTGATGAGCATCTTTCTTGCGTGTACTGTTTGGGTGCCCCTCACTTGGATATAACTTGTACTATTTGTTAGGGCTTTAGTGCCCATACTTTAGCAGAGAGGTGCAATAAGCTTATCTTAAAAAGCTTGTTGAAATGTCCCTTTACTAAAGCCCTGTCTAAGGCAAAGACTTCAAAATCTTCAAAGTCAGATGTGAATAAAAGAAGCCACTCTGTGCTGACCTCCCCTATGGCACATGATGCAAAGTCCCAAAAACCGGAAGTTCTGATGGTTTCTTTGGAACTGAAAGCTAAAGTATGAAAAGTGACAGTATCATCTCCTTCGGCACCGAAAATGACTAAATCCACATCAGTGCCTAAGTCATTGAACCGACTCAAACCTCTCTGGCACAAACCATTGCTTCGGCACCAATGACCTCTTCAGCACCGGCAACAGTTTCTGCACAACCACCACTATCCTCTCATTTTGTTCCACATTCCCCTTCCATACAACAGCCTATGGTGCCGAAAGTCGATCCGATAATTATTTTCAGGACTAGATGTTCCTCTTCAGCAGCCCCATTTTTGGGTCAACAACCAATTTCTGGATAGGCCTGAGTAACCTTTGGAAGTGTAAATCCGTTCCTCCAGGAGTCTCAGAATTGGACGTAGTCAGATTGGTTGACCATCTTTTGGTAGCCAGATGCCACCCTGCACCTTCACAAACCACTCTTCCACCTGGAGCTGTGGCTTATTCTCCAAGGACTCCAGCAAATTATCCTCCTTCAACCTCCTTTCAGGGTTTGGAGCCCCCCCATATCAATGGTCCTGGTACCAACTAGCTTGGTGCCGATGGTGGACCTCACTCTGTGGTCTTTGGCACCTTCAGATCCATCGCACACTCGGGTCTGTGATTTGGCTGTCAGTTCCAAGATTCTTGAACTTTTTCATGTTGTTTCCACTGTGTCATCTACAGCTCTCAGGGCAATTGTAGTTTTGAGCCCTCTCTGAGCTCCTACTCTGGGTGGTGGCTCATAGGAGCAGGCTGTGACCCCAGTTCCGAGGTTGTCTTTCTCGGTTCCAGGCTCCCATCCCTCTTCAGGCAGGCCTGCCAGCCTTCCAGATTATAGGAGACAACTTTGGCCTCAGCAGGCTCCCAGCTGGTTCCATCCTCAATGGAGTGCCGTATTTTTGTTTCCTCTGGGTCTCAGCTGTCATAATCTGCTACGTCTTGACAGTGGGCACAAGAGCTACAAGACACCCTGGTTCAGGGCCCCCCTCTTCAGAGTCCTCTTCAGAACCTCCCCCTGTGGAGCCACCGTGTAAGAGGATGTGCAAGAGGAAGCACCTAGATTCTCCAGAAGAATCAGTCACTGAAGACACATATTATGATGAAGGGGAATAGTCCCCATGGTCACCCTGGAAGATGTCGCTTTTGGAGTAAACATAAACATGTAGTTCAAGAGACTTGCACATCCCTTGAAAGTGATAATTATAAGTTAGTCAATAGTTTTGATTCCTTTCATAGGGCTTACATTTTGCAGTTTAATATAGCAGCCAGCTATATTAAAAAGATCTTAAATCACTTTTGGTATATTATATCTAAAGATACTCAGTTAAGTAACATACTGGGAGCTAAACCGAAGTTTACATACAAAATGGGAACTAATATCAAACAACTAGTGGAATACAAAACTACTGGAAAGAAAAACAACAAGTTGACCCCTGGACTGAGTCCGAAGTGTGGCACTTGCAGTCAATGTAAATATATGTCTGATGAGAATACTATTTATTTGACTAACGGACATAAAAGTTGTGTAAAAAGAAGGGCAGGTAACTGTAATAGTAAGATGGTTATATATTTAAGCATTTGTCAGAAATGCTCTAGCTTTTACATAGGTAAAACGGAAAGAAATTTAAGAAAAAGGATCTATGATCATGTATACTGTATAAGAACTAAAGACAACAATAATGCACTTTATAGACATATTGACAGAGAAGGGGACGACCACCACTTCAAATTTATCATATTGGAAGTGATCAAATTTGATCCCAAAGGAGGGGATTTTAAAAGTCTACTCAGTTATAAAGAAATATGGTGGCAAATATACCTAGATGCCACCACACCGCCTGGTTTAAATGAATTTATATCTATAAAACCATTATTACATTTTTAATTCATTTATGTTCTATATACAAATTTATTGTATTATATCATTAATTCTTACCAAATTTTAACATATTATTATGACAAGGTATATGTTATTACTTATTAAAGACATTTGTAAGATTTATATTTATGTTATATTTATGCAATATCATGTCATCATCTTTATAAAAATGTTTGAATTATATGTGGTTCACATATATATTCACACAATTTGTCAATTTAAATTTATGTTTTTAACAAGGTACGACAGTTTTTTAGTAATCTTTTTTAGTACTCTTAGTATTATAGTACTATGTGCAATATATTTGTATATTCTTATATATTTTTATATATTTTTATATATATAGTCAAGTTTTTTATTTGGTAGTGGGTATTTTATATATTTATTCTACATATTTTATTTATATTTATGCATTTATCTACTTTGTTCTATTTATATTTATATTGTCAAAGAATTATATTGTTAGAGATCTATGTGACAAATATAATTTAATTAATTTGTTTTTCCAGCAACTGCAATTGTTTTAGATACATTTGTGTCTTTAAATATTGTAAAAAAATTTTTGGCGCCAAAAAAGTTTTAAATTACTTGTTATTGAACTAATTCGTTAGTTCTGATGAAGCCCGGATACGCTGGGTGAAAGCGCTTAACTTGATTCCTATCTGTTTACTTGTTTGTTTTCTGCCGCTGCTAGTTTTAATAAATTGAAGTTGTTTCATTTATCTCATTCTTGCCAGCTGTGAATTTGTTTTATACGGAGTGACGGCACTCATTGGTGTACTCGCTGTCATGCTTTTTTTAGTTATCGGCTTTTTTAGTTATCGGCTAGTTTATTCTTTTGGAGACATCTTGGAAATATTAAAACAGAGGAGTGATTGTAAGCCCTCAAACCAATCCTCTGAGGAATCTGTGTTTTTGCAAGCTTTTCGTGCCTGCCCTTCTAGTTCTTGGGTGACCCCACCTGCTGATGACCTAGTTAAGTTGATTTTTCAGAGTGCAGAAGGGTCTTGACTCCATAGAGCCCATTCTTCGGAGACCAGATAAGATTCTTTCAGCCCCAGAAGATCAGCTCCATTGGTCTAAGGGTCTAGCAGTGGATGCCATGGTGGTGGCGGCAGATACCAAAAAGGAACTCAGTGAGGAGAGTTCAACTGTCCAGCCTCCTAACTGAGAGTCTTGGATGATGGACAGATATGGGAAGCAGGTCTTTGCTTCAATGACCTTTGCTATTCAATCCTTGAACTTCTTGACATACTTTAATAGACTCCAAAGGGATCTGATAACTGAACTTTCAGACACTATTGCAGGAGCAGTGTCTGAAAAGGTTCGAGATAAGGTTGCCTCTCAGCTTGCCACCCTGGAGTCGATCTCAAATTTGTCCATGTGGCTTATTGCTCATACAGCTGAAGGGATGCCTAGAGCAGCAGGTACAGGATTTGCCATTAGGTATCATGCCTAGATGTGCTTGTGTGATTTCACAGACCCCTTTAAGTCTTCCTTTCTCACTGCTGCTGTTGATGGTACTTCCTTGTTTGGCCCGAAAGTCAGAGATACACTAGCCAGGTGTGAAAAAGAAAGAAAGACCCTTTCTGCTGTGGCTGTTTGTTTTTCTGCTCCAAAATGACCTTACTTTAGGAATCAAAGGAGTGGAAAAATGTGGTTCAAGAAGACCCAAGGGCCTTTTTGGGACACACATGGTGAGTATTCCCCCCTGGGGCAGAGGGGGGAAGTCTTCTGGAAGACGGTCCCCCACTCCATGGCAGAGGGGGTCCACATAACCAGGGCTCCAGTGATTCCTTTTCTCGACGACCCTATCAACACTCCTGAATGGAAGCCTGATTGCTTACCTTTGGAGCCAGTCAGGGTAAAACTTTCTCTGCACCACTCAGCCTGGCTAACAATAACCTTGTATTCCCGGGTGCAGAAAATAATTAACAGACATTACCACATTCCCTTCAATCTTCTTTCAGAATCTCAAAAGTGAATACCCGATGTTCCACCCAGTCAGAGGGGTCTAGCAACAGTAGAGATTCAAAAGCTGCTTCAAAAATGAGTCATCCAAGTAGTCCCACCAGACCAAATAAGATCTGGATTCTACTCAAGATTCTTTTTAGTGCCAAAAAGACAGGGGATTGGAGACCAATCTTGGATCTCTGCCCACTGAACAAATTTGCACAACAGACAAAATTCCGGATGGTCACGGTTCAGTCTATCCTTCCCTTTCTAGAGAAGGATAATTGGATGTGCTCTATAGATCTTCAGGATGCATATTACCACATAAAGATGGAAAAGCACTCCAGAAGATAACTCTACTTCCGGCTAGGAGCCACAGACCCCAGGGTGTTCATCAAATGCATGGCAGTCATAGCAGCTCATTTGAGACTATAGGGATTCCGGGTGTTTCCGTATCTAGACAACTGGCTTCTCACCACCCCCTCCAGGCATCTACTGCTTTACGCCACAGACTTCATTCTACATTTTTCCAAAACAGTAGGCCTTTCAGCTAACAAAGAAAAGTCACAATTGACTCCCACACAGGATCTGGAGTTCATTGGACAAGATTAAATACACTATCCTGTATAGGCTCCCTTCCTCTCCACAGGCTGTTGAAGCTAAGATTACAAGTTCATCAGTTAATAGGTGTGTACTAGGCTAATGGCCCTGGAGCCTTTACAAGCCTAGCCCATAGAAGTGCCCTGGCATCATGCAGCCTGACATTAGTTCCTACTGTCTCTATCAAGCAGAGCCACTGGAATGATCCTCGGGGTGAACTTTCTATTTTCCATCCACTCATCAAGATTTCTCTTAAAGAGGGCCAGTGAGGTGGTCTGCTTGACATGTATGGGAAGTCTGTTCCAGAGTATGGGCAGTCTCTGGGTTATGAACCTGTCCCTCCAGCATGTTCTGTTGATTGTGGTAATGAGGTTGAGGTCTCTGGGGCATGTAGTGCAGTGTGATTGGGATTTCTTTAGATGTATAATTTCTAACAGTGCTGGGTCAGACATGGCTTTGTAAGTCAAGCAGAGATCGCCTCTTAGTAGATGATATGAGAATAGCTGGAGATTTTTGAGTCTGTCCATGTAGGGCATGTGTTTGTGTCTAGTGAGGTACATGCTAAATGGGGCATTATACTCAATGATTGACCTAATGAGGGAAGAGTAGAGAGAGGTGATGATCTCTTTCTTCCTGGATGCAAAATGCTTGGTAATGAGATGTGCCACATAGAAGGACTTTTTTTACCACAGTGGCAATGTGGTGGTTGAAGGAGAGGTTGCTGTCAACCTGTGTCCCCAGATTTCTTATAACACCTTCAGTGTTCAGTGGGCTCCCATTGATGTGGTAATTGGTGGGAACTGAGTGTTTCTCAAATGGTATGATGACGCATGTCTACATCAATTGGGGAGTTAATAATGGCTCCCAGCTTGCAGTCGTCTGTGAACTTGGTCAGCCAGAGTCCCTCCATGTTGGCCTGGACTTCTGAGAAGTAGATGCCAAACAGAAGAGGACCCAGGACTGATCCCTGTGGGACTCCATTCTGACTTGGAGTCCGCTACTTTCACACTGAGGGTTTTATCTGTGAGCCAATTTGCAACCCACCGATATAGGGGTTGATATTCAAGTAACCATTTCCCAGAATAAAGCTCCTGCTTCACATGAGGCTACTTCAATGGTTCTTGGCATCACAATGATGACTTCTAACGCACCCCATGTCCCACCCAGTCTTGATAACAAATCACTGCAAAAAGATTTATCTTGGTGGATGAAGCCAAAAGAGAATCTATGAGGTCATCCCTTTTCCCCCTCTCAGCCCAAGGCCGTAGTGACCACAGATGCTTCCCAGATAGAGTGGAGGTGGCATTTTCTGGGAAAGACTGTTCAAGGCACTTGGTCCCCATAAGAGGCCAATTTGCACATTAATGTCTTAGAACTGACTTCAGTGCTTTTAGCATTGCAAGCATTGCTGTCCCTTCTTCAGGGACAATTGTAATCCAATCAGACAACATGTCCATAGTTTGGTATATCAACAATCTGGGGGAACTAGGTCCCACCCTCTATTTTGGGAAGCTGTAAGTATTTGGCAATGGGCAATTGCTTCCAACCATCTTCTGATAGCAACACATATCCTGTGGGGGGGGGGGGGTCTATATTGAATCAGCATATGCTTAAAAAAGCAAACGCTGATTCATCGACCCTATGTAAGTGAAAGCTTACAATCCCAAACAACCAGAACAGCGATTTTTTCCCAGGGAAAAAAATTGCTGTTCCACAAAAAATAAAAAATAAAAAAAACCTCTTAAAACAGTATATAACGTGGGGGACTTTGCCCCCCACACACCCCCACTTAAATATACCAACTCCAAGATCGCACCACAGTGGAGGAAATGGCAAACTCCCAAAACTGGCCCAGCGATTTTTTCCCCTGGGAAAAAAAATTGCTGTTCTGGTTGTTCGGGATTGTAACCTTTCGCTTACATAGAGTCGATGAATCAGCTTTCACTTTTTTAAGCATTCGCTGATTCAATATAGACCCTCCTGGGGAACTCCAATGTGATTGCAGACAAACTGAACAGATGCATCCTCCTGTCTCATGAGTGATCTCTCAATCACAACATAGCGATGAAGATCTTTTGTCAATGGGGTCAGCATTGCTGCAACTTGTTCATTTCACCCGTAAACCACAAATACAGAAGCTACTTTGCCCTAATCCTCCCCTTGCAGGGAGTCCCCAAGAGATGCACTTCTTCTTGTTTGGCCCCCGGGACTCCTGTATACTTTTTCCCCAATTCCACTGATCCCCCAGTTTCTGAGGAAGCCCAATGGTTGAGAAGCAAAGTGATTCTCATTGCACCTTACTGGCCCCATTAGGTCTGGTTCCTTTTTCTCTGGCCTCATCTGGTTCACCACCTGTGGACTGTGGACCCAGCTCTGGACCTACTGTCTCACCCCCAGGGCCTAGTGCATCCCAGTCTTCAAAATCTCAAGCTGACGGCTTGGTTTCTCCAATTCCAGTAATTGGCAGGCAGAATAGCTTGTCCTCTCCAGTGCAGAAGGTACTTTTGGCCTCCCTTAAACCATCCACCAGGAAGCTTTATCTAAGAAAATGGAAAAGATTTTCAATTTGGGTGTGTATAAACTGCATAGACCCTTTATCAGTGTCAGATGATAAGGTGCTGGAATATTTAGCTACTTATTTGAAATGGGGACCTCTACATCTACAGTTAAGGTTCATTTGGCTGCCATTTCAAATTTTCATAATGGTTTTGATGACCATTCCTTGATGTCTGCTCGTTTATGCAAATTTTTTCTTAAAGGTGCTCTACATTTAAAACCCCCTTTCAAAGACCCTGCAGTGCCATGGGATTTGACATAAGTCTTACATTGTCTAGTTTGGCAGGTCTTTGAGCCAGCAATTACTTGTAACCTCAAATTTTTATCTTGGAAGACCCTCTTCCTAGTAGGTATCATGTCTGCTAGGAGAATTTCAGAGTTACAGGCTTTATGTGTGAATGGGCGGCCATGGTGGTGTAGCGGTTAGTATTGTCACCTCACAGCAAGAGGTTCTCCGGTTCGATTCTCGGCTGGTGTGCCTTCTATGCGGAGTCTGCATGTCCTCCCTGTGGTCGCGTGGGTTTCCTCTAGGTGCTCCGGTTTCCTCCCACATCCCAAAGACATGCTGTAGGTGGATTGGACAATCTAAATTGGCCCTAAGTTTGAGTGTGTGCCTTCTGTGGAAGGTTGGGCGCCGGGCTGGCAACTCGACACTGTAAAACTCCACTGCCAATCATGAGCGGACAGGTGATCCGCTGTGGCGACCCCTAACCAGGAAAGGCCGAAAGAAGAAGAAGAAGGCTTTATGTGTAACCATTCCTATATCATTTTTCACAAAGAAAGAGTATCACTCAGAACCAATTCCACCTTCCTTCCCAAAGTGGTATCAAAGTCTAACATCAACCAGTCCATAGACTTACCAGTCTTATTCCCAAATTTTACAAACAAAGGAGAATACTGTTTACACTTGTTGGGAATCCACAGACAATTACATTTTACTTGGACAAAACCAAATCTTCTAGAAAATCAGACCAACTATTTCTATCATTTTCAGGATCCAGATTGGGTAAACCTGTATCAAAGGTCACCTTATCAAAATGTCTAAGAGACGGCATTATCTTTATATATAACCAAAATAAACTCAAACTGTCAACTAGAGTTAGAGCTCACTCTTCTAGATCTGTTTCTACTTCAGCAGTCTTCCATTCCAGGGCTTCTATTGAAGATATATCTGCAGCTACAACTTGGGCTACTCCACATACCTTTATCACACATTACAAGTTAGACATGGTCTCCAGGGGAAGAGCATCCTTTGGCTCTATAGTACTCAGGAATATCTTTCCTTAGGGCTTCCCAGGATATAAAGTAGCTCTGTAGCTGGGGACTCTGTCCCATCAGTCAAGAATGAATGATGATTGACAACATCAGATAAAGAAGTTTTGTTCTTATCATAACGTTCCATCTGTGTTGTTGATCTTCATTCATTCTTGACATCCCACCCTCCTGCTCCCACCAAAAGACTCCTGGAGGTTCGGCTCTAGTCCTGGGATATTATAGAGTTACCTTAGACAGGGCTTCTGTATTTTCTTAACTACTAGGCAAACTCGATCTGAGCTAATGGGAAGAGAGGCATTGTGTGTAGAGCCTTAGCTCGATTGTTTTTGGATGGCGTGAGCTATGTATAACGGCCGCGTCAATTCCAAGAAGTCAGAACCAAACCCATCAGTCAAGAATGAATGAAGATCGACAACACAGATGGAACATTATGGTAAGAACATAACTTCTTTTTTGTTGGAACATGGCACCTCCATATTCAACTGCATAACTTATCTGTCTAACAAAGACAGCTTACATGCTTCTAAGTACTTTAAAGTTTGTATGATGTATATCATGGCAATGTATATAGCATTCTGTTTGTTTTTGAAGAGCTTTCTGAGATCTGCTTTCAGCTGCACAAATAACGTAGGTTTGTGTAATAACTTACTTCTCAGCCTTCTTTCCTGACATCATCCTATTCATGCATCTCACTCCTTATTCCAGTACTGAACTCTTCTTCTTCTTCTTTCGGCTGCTCCCGTTAGGGGTCGCCACAGTGGATCATCTGTTTCCATTTCTTCCTGTCCCCTGCATCTTGCTCTGTCACACCAACCACCTGCATGTCCTCTCTCACCACATCCATAAACCTTATCTTAAGCCTTCCTCTTTTCCTGTTACCTGGCAGCTTCATCCTTAGCATCTTTTTCCCAATATACTCTGCATCCCAATTCAGCACATGTCCAAACCAATGTAATCGTGCCTCTCTGGCTTTGTCTCCAAACCTTCCAACCTGGGCTGACCCTCTAATATACTTATTCCTAATCCTGTCCATCCTCATCACACCCACTGCAAATCTTAACATCTTTAACTCTGCCACGTCAAGCTCTGACTTCTGCCTTTTTGTCAATGCCACTGTCTCCAACCCATATAACACAGCTGGACCCCTACCCTCTTGTAGACCTTCCCTTTCACTCTTACTGGTACTCGTCTGTCACAAATCACTCCTGACACTCTTCTCTACCCACTCCATCCTGCCTGTACTCTCTTCTTCACCTCTCTTCCACACTCACCATTACTCTGAACTGTTGATCCCAAGTATTTAAACTCATCCCCCTTCACCACCTCTACTCCCTGCATCCTCACCTATCCTCCCTTTCATTCACACACATATATTCTGTTTTAGTCCTGCTGACCTTCATTCCTCTTCTCTCTAGAGCATATCTCCACCTCTCCAGGGTCTCCTCCACCTGTTCCCTACTCTCACTACAGATCACAATGTCATCTGCAAACGTCATAGTCCACGGGGACTCCTGTCTGATCTCGTCTGTTAACCTGTCCATCACCATTACAAATAAGAAAGGGCTCAGAGCTGATCCTTGATGTAATCCCACCTCCACCTTAAACGGATCCGTCACTCCCACCGCAGACCTCACCGCTGTCACACTACCCTCGTGCATATCCGGTACCACTCTTACATACTTCTCTGACACTCCCGACTTCCTCATACAATACCACAACTCCTCTCTAGGCACCCTGTCATATGCTTTCTCTAAATCCACAAAGACACAATGCAACTCCTTCTGACCTTCTCTGTACTTCTCCATCAACACTCTCAAAGCAAACATCGCATCTGTAGTGCTCTTTCCTGGCATGAAACCATACTGCTGATCACTAATCATCACCTCCCTTCTTAACCTAGCTTCCACTACTCTTTCCCATAACTTCATGCTGTGACTGATCAGTTTAATCCCTCTGTAGTTACTACAGCTCTGCACATCACCCTTATTCTTAAAAATCAGTACCAAAACACTTTTTCTCCATTCCTCAGGCATCTTCTCACTTTCCAAGATTTCATTAAACAATCTAGTTAAAAACTCCACTGCCATTTCACCTAAACACCTCCATGCTTCCACAGGTATGTCATCTGGACCAACAGCCTTTCCGTTCTTCATCCTCTTCATACCTATCCTTACTTTCTCCTTGCTAATCCATTGTACTTCATGATTCGCTATCCGCACATCATCCAACCTTCTCTCCCTCTCATTCTCTTCATTCATCAGACCCTCAAAGTACTTTTTCCATCTGCTCAACACACTCTCCTCACCTGTGAGTATGTTTCTCTCATTATCCTTTATCACCCTTACCTGCTGCACATCTTTACTAGCTCGGTCCCTCTGTCTAGCCAATCGGTACAGGTCCTTTTCTCCCTCCTTAGTGTCCAACCTTTTATACAACTCATCATATGCCTTATCCTTAGCCTTCGCCACCTCTCTTTTTCCCATGCACCTCATCTCCTCATACTCTGTTTACTTTCTTCATCTCTCTGACAATCCCACTTCTTCTTCGCCAACCTCTTTCTGTGTATACCCTCCTGTACTTCTTCATTCCACCACCAGGTCTCCTTGTCCTCCTTCCTCTTTCCAGATGTCACACTAAGCACCTTTCTAGCCATCTCTCTTACTAGCTCTGCTGTAGTTACCCAGCTATTTGGTAACTCATCACCCAGTGCCTGTCTTAACTGTTCCCTGAACATCACCTCACAATTACCATTTTTCAATTTCCACCATTTGATCCTTGGTGCTGCCCTCACACTCATCCTCCTCTTCTTGATCACCAATGTCATCCTACAAATCACCATCCTATGCTGCCTAACTACACTTTCTGTGGCCACCACTTTACAGTCTCCAATCTCCTTCAGACTGGCCCTTCTACATAAGATATAATCCACCTGTGTGCATCTTCCGCCACTCTTGTATGTCACCCTATGCTCCTCCCTCTTGTTAAAATACGTATTCAACACAGCCATGTCCATCCTTTTCGCAAAATCTACTACCATCTGACCTTCTGCATTCCTTTGCTTAACACCATACCTACCCATCACTTCCTCATCCCCTCTGTTCCCTTCACCAACATGCCCATTGAAATCTGCTCCAATCACCAGTCTCTCACCCTTGGGTACAGTCATCACCACTTCATCCAACTCTCTCCAAAATTTTTCTTTCTCATCCATCGCACACCCAACTTGTGGAGCATATGCACTAACAACATTCATCATTACAGCTACAATAGCTTTGGAGATGCACTATATAGTAGTTCAGTGACTAAAAAAATGGAACTCTGTCCCTACTAGCATTCAAAACACATCATCCAAAGCCTCCTTTAAAGACCTCATCAGGCAACATCTCAAGCAAAGTTGGCAGTGCCATGATTGCTCCCTAGGCTAGTGAAAGCGGATAACATATACATACAAAATCTAGAGCACTTGATAATAGTTTTCAATCTTACTCACAAACACTGGCTAATCTACAATGTATGTACTGTACCTGTGTACTATGCATGTATTCTACCTATGTTCCAAATTTCAGCTGTACACCACAAATCTATTAATTACCTTTATTTTTAAAATTAATATTTTTTTGTTTGTTCTCTCCACTGTAACTGTTTATGTGCCGCATACCACTGGAAAAACATGTCTCTTGTAATTTGTGTGTATACTGATCATGTCTAAACAACTAAATGTGTCTGTAATTTTTCTTTGTGGAGCTTTTCTCCCCGGGCCTCTGCTGAAAAAGGGTCTTTTTTGCTCAGTCAGACACCCCCGGTTAACAAATGTAAAATAAAATAAAAATAAAAATAAATAAATTACACCATCAATTTCCAGCTTCATAAACATCACTCTATCTGACACACTTTTCACCTGCAAAACATTCTTAGCATACTGTTCCTTCAGGATAATGCCTACTCCATTTCTCCTCCCATCCACACCATGATAAAACAATTTGAACCCGCCTCCGATACACCTAGCCTTGCTCCCTTGCCATCTGGTCTCTTGCACACACAATATACCAACCTTCCTTCTGTCCATCATACAGCTAGCTCTCTCCCTATACCAGTCATACTGTCAACATTCAAAGTTCCGACCCTCACTATCACAGTCCTAGCCTTTACCTGCCTTCGGCCATGCCTTCCGCCTCTTCTCCTCCTTCAGCCAACAGTAGCCCAATTTCCACCAGCACCGTGTTGGCCAACAGTACTGGTGGCGGTCGTACTGAACATAATTGTCTATTTTACAGCTACAGTCTTTCTAGCCCAGGATATGGCAAAAAGTGTCAGTTGAAGCAGCCCAACCAGATGGATACCAAATGAATAACTTCTACTTTTTGCTTTGGAGTTATGAAACCATGAATAATTTCCTTTTCTTAATTTAATGATTAATTTACTGTTTGCTGACACAAATGTTCTCAGTGGACATGCAGAATTTACAGTATAGTTCTGTGCAGAAAAGTTCCATATTTTTAGATTAGGGAGTCATAACATACATTTATTAACTGACATGGACATACCTTAGGAAAAGTACACATAGCAGTAATAGACTTTGCAGGAAATAGAAGAATATGGGTGGCAGCTGTACATAAGTTTAATAACATAATGAAAGAGTGCATAATGGTAAAGCATAGAATAAATACACCACCTCATTTACTGCATATGAAGTCAAGGTTCACCATTCATGAAAATAGACTTGAAATAAATTAAATGAAAAGATGTAATTAGTATAGCATATAGTATACCATGAAAACAAATGAAAATAAACATGGAAAAAGAGGTGACATCTTTTCAGTGAGGCAGTCGATAGGATTAAACTATAAGGCACTGTGTATGATGCATTGTTGGAAAAGGTGCCGTATAATGTTAAGGTGTAAATGCATTGTTAAAAAAAAGTGTCATATGGCAATAACGTATAAGAGGCATTGTTCGAAAAGGTGTCATATGACACGAAGGCGTAAGTAAAATTGATGGAAAAGGTGCCATGTGATACTAAGGTGTAACTGTATTGTTGGACAAGATTATCATATGACAGTGAGATGTAAGAAGCATTGTTTAAGAAGGTGTCCTCTGACACTAAGACGTAATCAGTTTTGTAGTAAATGTGTGAGTAGTCAGTGAGGTACACAGAATATAAGACGGATGAGGAGGAAAAGGGGTATCCTAAAGTTACACTGCAAGTTTGTCAGTTAAATGAAAAGGGATACAGGATTATTTAAAAGTCACATGATCACAGAACTGCAGAGTCCGTATTCATTCCAGCAATTCTGTAATGTGTTCTTCAAATATTTCTGGAGTTTGTTGATTGAAGTCTGGTTTGTAGGGAAATCCATAGGGGACATTGCCTTGCGTGTTGCAGGTTTTGGAGTTAGCTATTTGAGGATGTTAAAAATGCTTTGCTCAATTTGTCTGGTGATTACAGTTGTGGAGAGTTTGCTGTACAAAGAGTTTTGTATACTTAGGTCAGTGCAGCCGCTTTTATATTACTTTCCACCCAGTAGCTTTAAGGACAAAACAATGGTGAGTTTTCATTGTAGCGTTTAAACTTTGCAATGCTAAGAGGGCTTCAGTCTGTGTACTACAAAGGCAGCGATATCTGTAAGAAAGGTTGAGCTGTAATGTAGTCACGTACTTACCATGCTGGAATCCACTTTCTTTCTAGCCTCTTTAATCTATACAACATGCACAAAAGCTGATTTGTCCTTGCAGCTGCTGTATTACAGTATTTGTTTACAGAAAAGGTGTTATCTGTACAGATTTAAGGAGAGGTATAATCTTCTACAAATACTATGTGGATATCATTATGTGTTATTGTAAGCTTCAACCATCCTTTCTGTTAAACAGTACTTTTTCACAACATTTCACCTCATTTCTTTAAACTGTGCTCTCTTGTTCTCATATCTATTTTTGAAATATTGCATTGACTTGGGTACTGTGAAGTATTTTAACATAATTAATTTTAATGTTTATCACATACCCCCATCTACCTATTTTTTTTCAGCAGTACACATAACAACTCTCATTTGCAACTTCTCTTGCAGACAGTGCACAGTTTATCACTCTGTCTTGTACTGCTCTGTCCTGTTTATCCAAATCTGTACCTCTACATTATTAGCAAAATGAAGAGGTTTCATACATGCTTTCTGCAGGGTTATTTACATATTGATACATGATAAGTTGTAGCCAAGATAAGAAGTGAGTTGGAAAGACTGGGGGAGTAGACTAAAATAGTTTAGCTTAAGACCAGTGCAGAAAAAAGCAAAGATAATTCATCTAGAAAGCAGAAACCTGGAAATAAGTCCACAGCTGGTAGAGGAGTCACAACAGCCAAGGAGAAAGAGACGTGGCATACCAAAGAAAGGTAACAGCCAAGGAGAAAGAGACGTGGCATAGCCAAATAAAGGTAACAGCCAAGGAGAAATAGACGTGGCATAGCCAAAGAAAGGTAACCATCGCAGAAGCAAACAGTGAGGGAAATCAGCGAGAAGATCGTTGTCCCCTACAGAGACACCCGCACCCCGCTTGTAAGGCACCTGCACCCCCCTCAAGTACTGTGTGCAGTTCCGGACACTTTCATTGTATGAATGCAGAGATGGAAGAGAGGTTGTTTAAAGGAGGGCAGTCAGAATACTACGCATTGTGTGCCATAAACCATATAAAAGAAGGCGGCGATAAAGATGAATAAACCACTGTAAGAGCATTAGCAAACCACACCTAACACCATACCGATCTCCATGCAACATGCAACTCACACACAAGAATAAAGAATAAAAAGTATTCCCGTAAAAGGAGCACAACACCTTACTAGGAACTTCTGGACACAAAAGGTAATTCTTCAACAGTCTGCTGTTACAGTAACTGATTATCAGCCTTTTAAACTCAAGAACGGAAGTGGAATGTAACTGTCTTTACTCAGCTCCAACCAAACAATTCTTAGTAAGAGTACGTTGCTTTCTTTAACTTTATTAAAACAGTCATAAGAAAAGCCAACTGTCTCAGCATAACCTCATGTGGGTTTTTAAGCAATAGTCAAAACGTGGTTTTACTTACTTGGCAGGCTTTTAACCAAGTCAAAAAAGAAAAAAAAAAGAAAAGGGCAGCTCTACTTTGCAGTCTTTCTCTCTAAAGTGCCGGCTTGGCAGAAATTATTCATATGACATCTGATAATGATTTGTAAGATTTTAAGACTGCCAAAAACTCAGACCCATGAGCAGAAGTAATATCTCAACTTTTGCCTTTGCACAGCTCCTTAGGTCACATTTTCCTTTCAAACATCACACTGAACTGTCCCTGTACCTTTAATATTAAGTTACTGCTTACTTTCTCCTCAGGGCTACTTAAAGAAAAGAACTGCCCTTCTGTGGTAAAATAGGTAAACATATTATAAAAGCTCAGGGTTTAAACAACAACCCTTATACACCCTACTTTTAAAACCTTTCCCCAGCTGAAACCCAGAAATGTGAGTGACCAGTGACACTAATGCGTATAGCCTTCAGTCTTACTGCCCTGATGGAATAGAGTGCTGCCCATGCCAGGGGCAACTCCTAGTCCTAACTGTGGATGGTTATAGTGTTTTTCAAAGAGCAGCATATTGTACATGGGGGTTCTAATGCTCTGCTCAACATTTTGTGAAATGTAGCTGGGTATCTGTAAGGCTCCAGCTGGACCCTGTTTGTTGTGAAATATAGCTATATCTTGTTTAATCACATTATTTCTGTCTGGGATAACAGAAAACACAGCTGCCTTCATCTCTTTCATATAATGCACTAATAATGTTTTACCTATATGTGCCTCTGGATCTGGTTCTGGGACTTGGGTTGACATCTGTCATTGACAGGATATAGCTGCTGAATATATATATTTTTGTCTGGCTGCCTAACCTTACAGAGCACATTGCCTGTGTTCTTAGTTATTTCAGAGTGCCTTTGCCAGGTGGCAAGAAATGTGTTCTTTAAAAATGGAATGAACGATCTTTGCTACAAGGTAATAATACCTTCACACAGTATACCTGTTAATAGCTGTGTTTTTAAACTTTCTGTATCGTATGTTCCATGACTACAGGACTAACTGCTAGTTTTTCATTCCTGCCTTTCTGTAACACAGCAGAAGACTGTTTATGGAACAGTTGCCTGACACTTGGGACAAGTAGCTCAAAACTTTTCTATAGCAAAAAAATTTCTAGGCCGATAAAACCTGAGTAGAAGTCAATAAGTGCCAGCCCCAGAATTATGAAAAAAAGGGAAAAAATAAGAGAGCAGTGAATGTATCTACGGGAATACTAAATACCCTGACACAATGTCTTAGTGTACCTAGGGGTATACTAAATATCCTGATGCAAAATGTTAGTGTACCTATGAGAGTACTAAATATCCAGATGCAAAGTTTTAGTGTACTTAGAGAAGTGCTAAGCACCCTGATATAGTGTCTTAGTGTACCTAGGTGACTACTAAATGCTCTCTTACAATGTCTTAGTGTACCTAGGTGACTACTAAATATTTTATTTATTTATTTATTTTACATTTGTTGATCAAATACTCTCGTACAATGTCTTAGTGTACCTGGGAGGTACTAAACACCACTTCAGTTGCATCACCCTCGACAAAAAGAACTACTACTACAAACTACAGTCCAACCATAATAAGAACCCCAAACAGTTCTGGAAATCAGTAAATTCCCTTCTCCACCCAGGATCCAGAAATAACCCTTGCCCAGACCCAAGTAAAACTGACTCAGATCTAAGCTCTCTCTTCAACAAATTCTTTACGGAATCTATAGCTAATCTTACCAAATCCTTCCCTAACAATAATACATCCAACTCTCTTTCCTCTACTCCCAACAACCCCTCTAACTGTCCTCCCAGTTTCCAGCTGAAACCTGTTTCAACTATATTCATAAAAAACTCTTATCTAAACTAAAGCCATGCACTAATGGCCCCGATAACATCCCCTCCTCTTTCCTTAAATGTGCTGCCGAAGGTATTGCTCTCCCTATCAGCATCTTAATTAACAGATCTATAAAAGAGTCATATGTTCCTATGCTTTGGAGATCAGCCTACATTCTCCCACTTCATAAAGGAGGCAAAAACACAAATATCTCCAACTTTCGCCCAATTGCCCTACTCTCACCTTTATCAAAAATCCTAGAGAAATGCGTCCACCACCAACTCATGCCTTTCTTAATCCATAACCGCCTCCTAACACCCACCCAACATGGCCTGGACACAGCACCATTACTGCCTTACTATCCTTCTTAGAAACAGTCAACCAAGCCAGGGATTCTGGGTTACTCGTTTCCACTGTACTGCTCGATCTGTCTAAAGCCTTCGACACCATCTCTCACAAACACCTTCTCTTTCATCTATCAAACCTTCATCTCTCCTCTGATACTCTGTCCTGGTTCTCTAGCTACTTATCAGACAGATCCCAAGCTGTCAAATGGAACAACTCTACCTCCTCCTTCTTACCTACACCCACTGGTGTTCCCCAGGGGTCCATCCTTGGACCCATGCTTTTTAACATCTTCATAAATAACCTTCACTCTGCCATCCCAGACACAACAGTCATCCAATATGCAGATGATTCTACCTTAGTCTGCGCCGCCTCCAACATTCCCGAACTACTGACAAAAACCCAAATAGCTTTTTCCACTACTGAGAACTGGGTGCACCAAAATCATCTCTCTCTAAACTCCAATAAATCTAAAATTCTTCTCTTCGCTCCCTCCAGGGCTTGCACATTTGATAAAACAGCATTCAAAATCATAAGCCAAACCAAGTCAACCATAGAGGTGGTCCCATCTGCAAAACTCCTTGGCATCACTATAGACGAGCACCTCAAATTTGATAGCCACATACAACAAAACATAAAGAAAACCCACCAAAAGCTAGGTATGCTCTATAAGAACAACTGCTTTCTCTCCAACTCCGCTAGGCATTCCTTAGCAATTACCTATCTTCTACCATCTCTACTATATGGAGCCCCTCTCCTTACTAACCTGTCTTCTTCCATCTTCACTAAACTCGAAATCTGCTATAATAAAATCTCTAAATTTGCTACCAAATCTAAAACCTCTTCTCACCATTGTCTTTCCCTACAAACTCTGAACTGGCTAGAACTCCCTAACTACCTAGACTACCTCCAACTAACCACTGCTCACAAATTAATATTCTACCCCGAAAAATGCCCAGCCCTAGCAAACATCCTTCCGCCATACACCCCAAACAGATCTCTAAGATCTGAACACCAAAATTTAATCACCATCCACAAACCCAATCGCCCTGCTGGCCAGCTCCTTCTCTCCTACTCTCTTGGCAGGAAATGGAACTCTCTCCCTTCTACTCTTAGAAAAACATCTAATACTGAAGCCTTCAAAATCCAACTTTTCTCTTACTTATCCTCTAAACATAAGTGCACCTGCTTACATCCTACATAAATCTACATAAATTCCCCTTGAACCCTCTACATCCTTTCTCTTTACTCTACCCTAATACTATCTTCTTTTCTTCTCTTTTTCTCTCTCGATCACTGCTTGATCAAACTATATTCTACTCTCAGTTTATGTACTTTCTCTCTCTCTACTCCTCATATGTAAATATTGTAAGTAGCATGTAACCTTACACCTTCTTTTCACACAGTCAAACCTGCTACTTAAGGAAACTACTAAATCTATTGTATCTACCTTCCTGAATGATGTTTTTTGAAGTATACTGCGTGTATTTGCTTTTTTACTAACTGTATTCAATGTAATGTTATTCCAAATGTATATATTTTATTACTATCTTTTACACTATGTAACTTAGATTGTATTTGCTTTGCTTTTGGAGCTTTTCTCCCCGGGCTTCCACTGAAAATGGGTATGTTCTGGCCCAGTGGACTTCCCCGGTAATCAAACTGGAAATAAATAAATAAATAAATGCAATCCTCAGTTTTCATATAATTTACTATACTGTTATTTACTAATGACTCACTTATCAAAGCTACCATCCTTCCAGAATCAAGCAATGCTTCTACTCGCCTCCATTCACTCATGTGTTACCTTTTTGATTTCTGAATTAGCACTGTTAACAATAACTGATTCAGCATCCTCTGCAATCACGTGCCTCCCTACTAGATTGCTTTGCATCAGCTGTAAATATAGAATTTTTCTCTTACCAGGCTTTTCATAGATTCATAGAAGGTTACTAGGTTAATGGCCCTAGAGCCCTTACAAGCCTAGCAATATTTATCCAGAGTTTCCCCAATTGTTGGTGGTTAGGTAAGTGAAGTTTGTAGAAGTATGGTAGTTAATTCTGCCTTCTCTGTCCAGGAGGAACATGGGCACCACCCCAGGAATGAACTTGCGGTCACCCATCCATTGTTCTGGGTAGCATTTGAAGAGGGTCAGGGAGGGGCTGTGTTTCATGTGAATTCAAAGCTTGTTTCAGAGAAGTGGCAGTCTCTGGGAGATGTATCTGTCTCTCCAACATGACCTGTTCATGTCATAGGTTAGGTTAAAAACCCTGGAGCAAGTGACCCTTGTGCAGTTTGATTTATGCATGTGTAGCATTTCTGTTAGGGCTGAGTCAGAGACTGCCCTGTAAGTTAGGCACAGGTCACCCCTTACCAACCTGTTGGAGACAGAATAGAGTGACAGGGCTTTCAGTTTTTCCGTGTAAGACTTGTTTTGTATAACCTGCAATTTCTTGGTGTGAAACCTCTTTGGTCTCTCCAGTTGTTGCAAGTATCTGGTGATGTGCATGCAAAAGGGAGCATTGTATTCAATTACTGGTTTGATGAGGGCTGAGTATAATAGATTTATAACATCTTAGATCTACATGCAACACCTTTACTTATAAGATGTGCCACACAGAAGGATGTTTTTACTGTGAGTATGTGATGGTCAAAGTTCAGATTGCTATCAACCTGAGTACTCAGATCACGTATCACTGGGTCTACACTTAGGGGGTGCTGTGTATAATGTAATTAGCAGAGATGTCAGCTTTGTCAATGGGAATACTAATGCATGTTTTTGAATTTAGCTTTAATCTGTGGCTTTGGTACCAATCATTTGTGTTAACCCTGTCTGCAGTATATTAACATAATTGGGGACTCAAAGAATGCTTCCAGTTTGCAATCATCAGTGAACTTGGTCATCCACAGACCGCATAAGCTTGCCTGGACTTCTGAGAAATAAATTCTGAACAGTAAGAGGCCCAGCACAGAACCCTGTGGTATGCCACTGGTGCCTGGTCTTTTGCTAGAGGTGAAATCACCCACTCCTTTGTAGGACATACTGATGCCCCTCTGACCAGGGTGAACAAGGATAAGATAATGGTTAGTTATGTATTTGCAGTGAGGATCTGCCAAATTACACATGTACTTAGGTCAGTGCACCACAAGTACCAGTATGATTCCATCGCATGTCATGTAGGTGTAAATGTCCTGAGACATACTTCCATAGACTATTTGAATACAGGCATTATAGAGCTCTCTGACTATGTGTCTCAGGCTGGTATGAGCCTAGCCTTGAGTAGAATATTAAATTCATCAAGAATGATGCCCCAATACCAGCAAAAGATGATTGATTTTAACAACTGGATGAGTTTCTGGTGTCATTCTAAGGGGATACTATATTTGTCAGCTTGGGAAGACATGGTTAATAGACCATGTTACTTTGCCAAGCATGGTCTGCACCTGTCCCCTCGCATTTTTTGAATATTGGCTAAAACTTTATCCTCCTCCACAGAGCCTTTTTAAGTAATGCCATACTGACAAAACTACAGTAATAGAAAAATCAGCTCAACTGAACCTGAAGGCATCTGCTCAGTGCCAGGAGGCTAAACAACAAAATACACTCCATCCAAGCCCTTCTCACCCCGGAGAATATAGACATCTGTGCAGTTACCAAGAAATGGTTTAAAGCCACAGAGAGTACCCTGGCAGGCAAGGCTTCAGTGTCTTCCACAATTTTAGACCAGCAAATGCACAGACAGGAACTAAAGGTAGAGGTGTCTCAATATACATCCATAACAAGCATACCTCACGGTTAGTTAAATAGGAACACACATGAGTTTCTCCATGTGCAGGTCACTATAGATAAAATCCTGTACCATGTCCTAGCCAGCTACAGGTCACCCTCCATGTCCCAAGAAGGTCACAATGGATACATGGACACACTGGAGGTACTTACCATCCAACCTAACACCGTACTCATGCGAGACTTTAGTTATCCTTCTATAGACTGGGAATCCTACACAGCCTCAAATCTGCAGGGACGCAGATTCCTGGACTTTCTAAATACAAACACCCTTGACCAGTTAGTGCATATGCCCACTAGAGATTCAAAAAAACTGGACCTCATGCTCACAGATATGCAAGAGCACTGCACTCTCTCCCAGTGTCTCATCCTCCTTGGTAAGGTCGACCATAAAGATGTCTCCTTCGAAATCAAAATCAACTCTGTAACCCCAGTAAAACCAGTAACAGTTAAGAACTATTCCAAGGCAAACTACCTTTTATAAGGTGGTAGTCTGTCAAAATTCAGTGCCCCTTCGATCCCAGAGAACACAGCAGCCTATGCAGAACTGTTCACAGAAACTCTGTACGACCATGTCAATGGCTGCATAGAGACTGCTACCTATGAGAAATAAGCCCAAAACTAACAACAAAAACAACCTACCCTGGTGGCATCCAAATTAAACATTTTATACAACAAAAGGACAAAATGATGATTAAAATCAGGAATTGTAACTCCCATAAAGATAGCTCTCTCATCAAATTAAGCAGGCAATTAAGAGGACTAATTAAGTTCAATAAATGCAATTTTGAAGTCAAGATAGCCTTCCACGCAAAAGACAACCATAAGGCCGCAGAGCAGTGTGCTGAACTTGTGGTTAATGGTGCTACATTCACTGAGCTGGGTCTTACAGTGAATCTCCTGGCTGACAAATTCAGTTCCAGCTTTACTCCTCACTCATCCCCAGCCACTCCCCAAGAAATACCTTCAAAATAACCCTTCCAACTATAAATAGAGAGCAAAGGCAGATAACACAGTCTTAATGGACCTTGATAATGTCCCAGAATGCCTCTTGAGTAGTGTACAACATGACCGGTCAGGGCCACTGGACTTACAATTTAACTATAGTCTCAAAATAGGCTTTGTGCTATGAGAATGGAGGACTGCGATGGTCATCCTTTTCCATAAGGGTGGACCATCAACAGATCATGAAAACTACAGGCCCATTAGTCTTACTAATCTTATATGTAAAGTCAGGTAAAGAATTGTCATGTAAATTATCAAAAAAAAGAGATAAGAGGCCTTCAGACACTGGGTCTATCCCAGTTTGGTTTTGTCAGAGGAAGGTCATCCCTACTGAACCTGGTGGACTTCTTTGAGAAAGTCACCAAGGGAATGGATGAAGGTAAAACAGTGCATACTACCAACCTGGACCTGGCTATGGCATTTGGTGCAATACACCTCACAGGCATTACTAACAATAATATGGAATTAGGCATAAACCCCTATATTTATTTATTTATTTTACATTTGTTTACCGTGAAAGTCTGATGGACGAAGCCAATTTTCAGTGGAGGCCTGGCGAGAAATGCTCCTAAATGCATGTCTTTGTAACGTGGGAGGAAACTGGAGCACCCGGAGGAAACCCACATGAAAACATGGAGGACATGCACAGAAGGCACTCCAGCTGAGAATTGAACCGGAGAACCTCTTGCTATGAGGCAACAATGCTACCGCTGCACCACTGTGTCAAATATAATATGCTAGATAGCCAACTGACTCACAAATAGGATCCAGGAAGTTGGACTGGTGAAACCACCTCCACAAAGAGGTAGGCCATCAGCGGAGTCCCTTAAGACCCTGTGCTGGGCCTGCTCCTCCTTGATATCTAATGCTTGAAAGGCAAGGCCAGTTTCAAATGTCTCTGGTCGGCCATGTTCAAGGCCAATTTCAAATGTCTCACAGATGATTGTAAACTGGGAGTAGTCATAGAGCTTTCCCAAGATGCAGACATCGTAAAAGTGGGTCTAACACAGACCAAATGATTGGTGCCAAAACCACGGCTTAAAATTCAATGCCAAGAAATGCATTATAGTACCTTTTGGGAAGCCGGGAACCCTGGAAACCTACATCATTGATAAAACATCCATAAGAATTGACCCACTAGTCAGGGATCCAGGAATACATGTAGACAATAACCTGGCATTCGACCAACATGTGTCCAGGGTAGTAAGGAAATTCTTTTATGTTGCTTAACTTATAGGTAAGGGCATGGCATCTAGGTCTAGGGAAGTCATTGCACCACTATACTCAGCCCTCATAGACCCATCATTGAGTATAATGCCCCCTTTGGTATGTATCTGATGTGACACATGCAGCAATTGTAATGTCTGCAAAAGTTCCTTGCAAAAACAATACAGGGCATAAACACAATGTCCTATGGGGACTGCCTTAAAGCCCTGTCTCCATACTTGGTCTTCTGCAGACTACTGACATGGTATCTATGCCTGCCATACAAGGCATCCCTGGACCCCACTCTGTTGAACATTTTGCACACCTGCAAAACAAACAGCATCAGAACTACTGGATCTAAACACCTACATTTTGCTTGCAACATAAATAGGACATGTTGGAAAGACAGATATGTATCTCAGAGAATTGCAATTCTGTGGAATAAGCTTCCCATCCATGTGAAACAAAGTCCCTCCCTAATCCTATTTAAGCATAGCAACTTTAATTGAAAATTCAACCCTAGTCTGGTGCCTATGTCTCTGATGGACAGAGACAGTCTGTAAATCATGTTATAGTCAACAATCACGTCTAAAACACATAACTTATGGAACACATTTGGGTTGCACAGCTAGGCTTATAAAGGCCCTAGTATACACCTATGACCTATGACTCTATGAGCCTAACCTTTATCCTCCAAAGCATTCTTTCCAGTTCTCCCATTATTGTGGAAGTTCTTTTGAGTTAAGTGTTCTCCAACATTATGTGATAGCTTACTTGCTATCACACACATCTGTTTTTCAGGTCTTCTAATTAGTCCATAGTATGTGGATTCCCAAGACTTACTCATTGATGAATGGGTAAAGTTTGACTTCCCATGAAAATGGTCCATTACAGTAAGCTTTGCAGTTTGGGGTTCTGAATAATGTTATGGCTTCTGGTACCTCTACATTAATTAGATTTAGTCAACAGTTGGGACTGTGCTGGTTTGCACAAGGTATAGATCCAGGCTTTGAATCTTTAGGCATGGATGGCCCCTGAGTGTGCATATATTTCTGCTTGGTAGTCATTGGCCTGTGCATTTTCCAAGAAAAGTATGTGTTTCATGACTCCCCAGTCAAAAATGAGGCAATCAGTCCATTCCATTCAGCAGTTAAGATGGCCTTTCCTCTCAGCAGTCTGCTCAAACTTCAGTAATAAATCTTCATCATTAGCAATGACATTCATTTTCAGAGGATGTATCTACTTCTTATTGTCTGTGTCCAATCTGAGGCTTTTTCTTGGTTGAGTTCTCAGCCTTCAGCCAAGGTCTGATGTTTTTCCTACAGTGTTTGGCTTGCCCTGCCAATCTTCAGTATTCCTGTTACAAATGCTATTTTTCTGTTGGGTCAGCAGGATGTTCCTCATGACAAATGAGCATTAACTGAAAAGTTCAATTCATTTCTTACAGAACTGAATGGGCCAGATATCAAAAAAGGTGCACTCAGTGCAAGGGACTTACTCTGGTATAAGCCTGTCTATAAAGTAAACTTATACAAGAGTAAGTCATTTACACTGAGAAGCAAGTTCTATAGAATCAGGCCCAGTTTGTTGTGGTGCTATAGTGCTCAGTTGAATTCTGTGTTATAAAGATCAGTTAGTTTCTTGTTGAAAAGCATTTCCCTGTTAAATGCTCTTTTGCAAAGCTTTAGCACTATGACCAAGGCTTCTAAGGCCTTTTCCCCGTTGCTACCTCAGAGTTTGTTTTAAAGTTGTACAGAGCAGCAGGAAGCTTCATTAACAATTTTTACAGTTGACTACAACAAAAAGTATTTTAGACGGTTCCCTTGTGTATGCACTGATTATAACAAAGTGGTATTTATTTGGACACACCTTTGAACAAAAGACTGTAATATCAAGAAGACAACTCACTTTTCTTCAGCTCACTTTTAATCAGTTTGATTCAAACTACAAATGAATATGCTTCACTTCTGCAATAAATGGAAAAAAAAAACATATTCATGCAGTCCTTGAGAGTGGCGAAGTTAACAACTAATGCAACATGAGAAGAACATCTTCCTAGCAAATTATGGGTACAGAAGATGATTCTGCTGCTAGCTCTTTTAAGCTCAAGAAGAGGACAGAATTTAAACAGACCTTGCTTTTCTTGACTTCAGCTTACTTTTCTTAGCTGAACTTATTGCTCATAAAGGAGGTAACAGATACAGCACAACTTGATACAGGATTTTGAACCACAGTAAAAGACCAGCACGGTCTTACTTGGCAGTCTTTGAACAGGAAAAAAGAACGCTGCAAGCTTTTACTTCTTTTATTTCTTGTACCAGTCTTTAAGATTTCTAGAACACAGAAGCAATGTTCCTAGGTATGTCCAAAAAATGTTTTTTCCTTTTTGCAGATTGTTTGTCTTCACATCTGTCAACAGGATGCATTATTTTCCTAAATCATTCTACACTGACTCTCTCTCTGCAGCCCTAGATTTAAACAACTGCTTATACTCTATAAGACTGCTTAAAGAGGAATTTGTCTTTTATGGCAAGACAGGACAAACCTGCTGTAAAAGTTCAGGGTCCATGTACAGCGATTTTGCAATAGGTATGTTTACTTGCATGTTATGCCCTTTCTGTGCCCCGCCCATGCTACCTAACTCATTCCCTTCAGTGGAGCTCTTTAATCTGAACCCAAACTTCTCATGGTTGCATCCTGTACCATTTGATAAAATCAGGTTACACCCTCATAGTTCAAACAAATGTTCATATCTGTAGAAGAAGTCCTACTAAAGAAGTATAAATGGTAAAGTGTTCAATGCAAACTAATATTTACAGTGGTCACATTCATTAGATTCTAGGTTTCATTCGTGTAAGAAGTTGACTCACCCCTAGAAGCAATGCTTTTAGGTTAATTTCTATGGTGGAAACCCCTGCATTTTTTGTAACTACCTTTGCAATCATGTTAATCACAATGATGGGTAATGTCAGTCATTCAGTAATGTGCCCAACTCTGCATGAAACCAAGTGGGGTTATTTATTTGTTTGATATTTGTTAGCTGGGAAGGTCCAACTGGGCATAGCCCTTTTTCAGTGGAGGCCCAGGGAAAAAATCTCCACATAACCACACAAGAATAAAATGTGATACAGTACATGACAAATATTTACAAGGAATTTGACATTATCAGCAGTAATAGTAAAATTATAAAATTATAACTATATGTAAAAAAAGTAAGGAGACGGATAAAGAAGATAGAAACAAAAGGAAGGAAGAAGGAAGAAATTAGAGCTAGAGTGGGGGGGGGGGGTTCAAGTTGGATGATTACAGAGACAAGACCGGATACTATTTAGATGTAGTTTTAGTGTTTTCTTAAATTCGAGAACATTGGAGATATTTCTCAGGGGCAATGGAAGTTTGTTCCAATGGGAGGCATGAGAAGAGCTGAAGAGATACTGTCCAATAGATTTATTAGGTTTGTAGATTTGTAGTAGGTGTTGATCAGATCTTCTGAGAGATTGAGGGGGGGAGTAAAGGGAGATAAGTGCAGAGATACTAGGGCAAGTGGAGGGTTTGTTCAGTATAGAATGAATAACTAGAAGTTAGAAAAATAAGAGTTGATTAGGAAACTTTAGCCAGTTAAGTGGTCTAAGAGCCATGCAATGATGAGATTGTAAAGACCGGTTAGCAGCGAATCTGGATACATTATTGTAGGTAAATTCTAATCTGGAAAGAAGAGAAGACTGCAGAGTAGTTAGGATTTGTGAGCCATAAAAGAGGTTAGGAATGAGGTAGGCATGGGCGAGTGAGATTCTGGAGTCAGGGGTGAGGAACCTTTTATTTCTATACGATAAATCAAGCTTTTGGTGGGTTTTCTTACTACAGTGATGTACATGCAGATCTAATTTGAGCTGATCATCTATGGTGTTACCAAGGAGCTTAGTATGGGTTTCAGGGGTAATGAAAGTATTATTTAGTGAGGAGATGATTCCAGATGGCAGAGGGATTTTGAGAGGAAGAGGAGGAGTTTTGTCTTTTTAGGGTTAAGAACAAGTTGATTTTTAGATAGGCAGGAATCAGTAAGATTGCAGGATTTTTGTGTAATAGTTAGTAGGTCTGAAGAGTTATCAGCAAAAGAGATGATAGTTGAGTCAT
Source organism: Protopterus annectens (assembly GCF_019279795.1). Classification (NCBI taxonomy): domain Eukaryota; kingdom Metazoa; phylum Chordata; order Ceratodontiformes; family Protopteridae; genus Protopterus; species Protopterus annectens. The sequence goes on from NC_056749.1 coordinate 1,326,637, forward strand.
CAGCATACTGAATGAGGGAGGACTGGGCACAACATTGGTATAGTTGGTTAGTAAAGATGTTAAAAAGAAGAGGACCTAGAATTGAGCCTTGAAGGACACCCATATTAATAGGGAGAAAGGGAGAGAACGTAGAGAGCCATTTGACATTTTGCATCCTGTCTGTAAGGTAGCTGTTGAACCAAGAGATAGTAGAAGTGGACCATTTGAGTTGGGCTAAATTGAAGAGGAGGATGGACTGGGATACAGTGTTGAAGGCTTTAGAAAGGTCTAAGAAGAGGCAGGACATAGGTTTATTGTTATCTCTAGCAAGAGAGTTGATAAAAGAGTTGAGAGCAGTAGTTGTACTGTGGTAAAGGCAAAACCCATGCTGGGTAGGGGTAATCAGGTTTTCACGAATAAGATAGGTTAAGATTTGTATGTGAATATAATGTTCAAGAATTTTGGAAAGAGGAGAGAGAATTGCTATATAGGATGATAATTGGAGAGTTCAATAGAATTCCCTCCCTTGTGGATGGGTATTATGTGTGATATTTTTCCAATTAGTCGGGACAGTTGAAGTCCCATCTATTTGAGTTGATGGTAGCTCAGGTAGATGTAAAAGATTCAACAGAACCTATAAAAAAGTAGGGGTACTTTATGTATAAAACTAAAATCATTTTACAGAAAAAGATTGGCATATAAATCAACATTTGTATCAAAAATAAAAAGGAATAATTACATAAACTAGATTAAAAATACAGAAAGAAAAAAAAATACATCCACTTCTTATTTACATGGAAAAATAATGAAACTTCAAACTCCATTTTTCTGCTAAAACCCCAAATCATATAGATTGAATAATTTCATTCAAAGTCTTAATGTTATAAAATAATAAATTTTTTCTAGCCTGCTAAATTTTATAAATAATTGTAATGCAAAGTTTATCTACCTTATCAGTTCTAGTACTCAGATCACTGGCATAAAAACATATACTATGCCTTTTTCATATTAATGTCCCTTAAATCTGATATGCAAGGATAATCATACATTTTTCTATAAATTAATTACCCTAAGACATTCTATGAAATTGTGGCCCACAGTTTCAGTAACACCACATTCAAAACATAATCTGTAAGGTGGTGGTTTATATAGCATGGGCTGTTTAACTAGTAATTTATATAACATTAATCTCCAAATGAAATTATGCCCTTTACACAAAAAATGTATCTCTTTTTTGTTTTTCTGAATATCATTTTTTAAATTATTAGGAAGAGATTTCCATAGATCAGTATATAATATATATTACACATAATATTTTCATAACAAAGTTTTCTATTATCATCTAACATATATAAATCTATTTTCTATCTTTTTATCCATTGTACAACTTCACCATGTTCTATCACTCTTCTTTTTTGACTTATGAAAAACTCCCATACATCTTTATATTTCATATGCAAAAAACTTACAATTAATGAATACAAGTCAAAATATTATAAACAAATAAAAAAGCAAGAAATACTATGGAAGTTTTCATATTTAATCCACATTTTTTTTTATTAAAAATTATACCCATTTTTACTGGATTTAATTTTGACCCCCCCCCCCCCAGACTGAAAATACTATTTGTAATAATTTAGTTTCTAATTCACTAGGGGAAAAACAAATAACTTAATTTACGTAACGTGACAGTATTAATTAAATATACTTTTTTCTTAAAACTAAGTTTATATCAGTTCCTTTTTTTCCTCTGTATTGTATATCATATAAAGTGTTTGTTCCCAGTGCTTTCATTAACTCATATTTTCCAAAAACTATACCCTGAATTGTAAATTCCTTTCTATTAAATGATAAATAGCCTTTATTTGAAAAATTTCCCAAACCTATACTCCCCCCCCAACTTCTCTTAAAGCCTACAAATCCTAACCAAGTCTCTAATTTTTGTATAATATGTCCTAATTGACAAAACATCTTTTGCCAAAATAATCAAATCATCTGCGTATGGCATCAAAATGGGAAAATAAAGTTAACCACCAAAACAATATCTTCTTCCTCCTAACCCTATAGTAGTCACATTATATAAAAGAAGATTCATTATTAATGCAAATAAAGTGCTACTAAGGGGCATCCTTGTTTTACCCCTTAGTAATCTGTTATTCTTGTGAAAGCCATTCCTTTATTAATACACACATACTCGAGACTTTCCATAAGCTGATCTAACCACATGTAACTAATATGGTTTTAAAACATTCCACAACTTTTTATCAATGTTTATTTACATAACCTACAGTATGAACTCACTCATCCTTGTCCAATATACTATTAATTATTTTCTAATAATTAACAGTTCTTGAGAATTTCTACTTTTGATTCCAAAAACACATTCTTGCATTATTTCAGAACAATTTTTTTTTCAGTCTTTTTGGTATTATTCTCATGAATAATTTGAAAACTGTATTCGTCAAAGTAATGAATCTCCAGTTTGGTGGGACATATGTTTCCTTTTTTTCCAAATTAATTTAATGACACCTTTACATATAGATTCAGCTACCAAACCATTATGTAACCATTCATTGAAAAGTCCAGCTAAAAATTGTTGCTGCTGCAACATCATATACTTACAAAATTTATTATCTAAACCATCTAATCCAGTAGTAGTAGTATTATCAACAAATTTCAAAGTATCCAAAATCCTTCTAAACAATTGCTTTATGCAGAATTTCATTGTGTTCTGCCTTTAAATTTGGAACTTTCCAAGCTCTATAACAATGAACAGCTATATAAATATAAGTACAGTATTACCTTCTGTTCGATAGCAGTTTATATACATACATACATACAAATATTTCGAGCACAGATATTAATGCCCTTCTAGCCTGCCAATATACCAAAACACTTGTTCCCATAGTAAGTATCCAGAGTGTTCCTAAAAATATCTAAACTAGTACTTGCTTTAATGTAGTTTGGTAGTCTGTTCCATGCATCAGCTACTCTGTCAGAGAACCAATTAGTACACTTCTCATCCCTATAGAATCTTCTACGTAGGTTGTCTGATGATTCTCTAGTACTTTTTGATAACCTCAAACATTCCCAGAGGTAGTTGTCAGTAAATGCTCTATATACCTGAATAAGATCTCCTCTTAGATATCTGTAAGAGACACTGTACAAGTTCAGATATTTTAGTCTTTCATAATAACTTAGATTTTCACATCCTTGGATGCCCTTGGTATATTTCCTCTGTACTCTTTCTAGTTTACTCATGTTTGTTTTCTTATAGGGGTTCCATATTGTTATTCCATACTCAAGTTTAGGTCTAATGTAACTAACAAACAATGACGTCATTATTTTTGAATTCCTAGACTTTATAAATCTTTTTATACAACCTATATTTCAATAACTGTCATTAACCAAGTGGTTGATATTATTAGAAAAACTCATAGCTGAATCTACCCATATACCTAGGTCCTTAAATGAGTTTACAGTTTCAATCACCGTGTGCTGTATTAAATATTCACCTTTCAATTTATGCCTACCAAATCTCATATGCTTAGTTTTTTATGTATTTATCAGCATATTATTCTCCTGTGCCCAAATGATCAATTTAGTCAAGTTATTTTGCAGACATGCCTTATCTGTAACACATGTAATCAGTTTAGCCAATTTCAGATCATCTTCATATAGACTGTAGAACACCTCAGATGAAAACTTTAGGTCTGAAAGATGCAATCTAAACAAGTAAGGGCCTAGTACAGAGCCCTGTGGGACACCTTGACTGTAACCAAGGATTTCACCTGTTCAGTTGCTGCATGATACTTGGCATGTCCTATTTGTAAGCCATGCAGCTATCCATCGTATCAAGAGTACATCAATACCTAGTTGCACTAATTTATTGATCAGTGTTTTGTGTATGAACCTGTCAAATGCTGAAGTTAAATCTATATAAATCACATCACAGCACAATCTTTCATTCATAGCTGTTATTACATTGTTATAGAACATCATGTTACAGGTGGTAATAGATCTGTTTTCAACATATGCATGCTGATATATGGTTTCAAGTCCCAACCTATTCAGTTCTGGCAATAGCTTATCCAATATTACCTTCTCCATTATTTTTCCACAACATGAAAGTAGACTTAAAGGTCTGTATGACTCTGGGTTTGTCCTACTCCTCTTTCCCCTAAAGACAGGTTTAATAAGTGCATGTCTCCAATCTTGAGGAATCACCTCATATTTATATGACCTAGTGAATAATAAATATAATGGTACTGTAAGTTCTTGCTGAAGTGATCTCAGCTCATTGTTACTAATTCCGTCTCATCCTTGTGCTTTGACTCCAGTTTGTGCAGTTCTTTTTCAGTATAATCTAATTTGATTCCAGTATCTGGGGTGTTACCTGGATGTTAATAAGACAACTTACCACTGCTTTTGTGGAGCCAAACTGTTTTGCATAAGATTTTGTAAATATATCTATAACCTGGTGTGCCTGAGAATAAATTTTAGAATCTGTACAGTTTATCAATTTGTGTATCTTTATCTTTCCACATCTTATGAATCTATAAAAAGGTTTCCTATTATGCTGAATATCTTTATATAAATGTTCTTTAAATTTGTCTTGATCTTGTCTAACACTATGCTTAATCTGTTTGTCCAGCTCGTTTATTTCAGTTTTCAAAGTTGTAGTTCGATCTCTCTTCTATTTCTTATATTTTTGTCTCTCATCTTAATCAGGTATCTTGTTCTTATGGAAATATACCCCTCTGATGTTGCATGCCTAGATCCTGATGTTAAACATTTTTTTGACTTTTTACACACAATTTCTCTTTCAAAACTTTCCACATTCCATCTGCAGTTTTTCCACTTAACACCTCACTGCAGTTAGTTTTACATAGTGACTGTTTTGCTTCCGTATAATCTGTAATTAACCTTCTGTACATTAGCTTAGATTTCAGTTTGGCAGAATTATCTAGCAACAAATTAACCTTTATAACCCCATGATCACTGCACACTAATGGTGGTAAAACTTGACGTTACAGTAATTTCTTTGGGAACACAAACTCGCTCTGGTTCCCAAGCTCTACAACTCTCATAATTATCTTCCTATGAGCCTGTCTAAGCTCTCAACAATTTCTATAGCTTCTCTCTATCTCTCACCTCCTACAGCTACCCTCACACAGCCCAAACTTGTAAATATTGTAAATAGCATTCTACTGTTGATGTGTGTATGTAAAGCATATTAACATTTTCTTAAAAGGTTTGTATGTAAACTGTTTCCACACCTAATACATATCTGTTTTACTCAAATGAAACTGTGTGATCCCTACCTTCAAGCTTAATGAATTTGTTAACTATGCATGATATTGAATGCATTTATGAGTAACTATTCTACATAATATTATCTTTAATATTAACTATCAGTTGTATCTAAATTGTATAATGCATCTTGGAGCTTTTCTCCCCAGGCCTCCACTGAAAATGGATCAGTTCGGCCCAGTGGACTTCCCCTGTAATCAAATTGCAGATAAATATATAAATAAATAAACAATATGCAGTATATTCCATCCTTTGGTAGGTTTTTTACAATCTGAAGCATTTGTTGTTCCTGAATGTACTCATTGAATAATTTACTTTCAGTTACCATCTCCCAGTCTAATACCACCAATAGTCATGTAGGTTTTTTTTACAATCTGAAGCATTTGTTGTTCCTGAATGTACTCAGTGAATAATTTACTTTCAGTTACCATCTCCCAGTCTATACCATCAATAGTCGTGTAGGTTTTTTTACAATCTGAAGCATTTGTTGTTCCTCAATGTACTCAGTGAATAATTTACTTTCAGTTACCATCTCCCAGTCTAATACCATCAATAGTCATGTAGGTTTTTTTACAATCTGAAGCATTTGTTGTTCCTGAATGTACTCAGTGAATAATTTACTTTCAGTTACCATCTCCCAGTCTAATACCATCAATAGTCATGTAGGTTATTTTACAATCTGAAGCATTTGTTGTTCCTGAATGTACTCGGTGAATAATTTACTTTCAGTTACCATCTCCCAGTCTAATACCACCAATAGTCATGTAGGTTTTTTTACAATCTGAAGCATTTGTTGTTCCTGAATGTACTCAGTGAATAATTTACTTTCAGTTACATTCTCCCAGTCTAATACCACCAATAGTCATGTAGGTTTTTTTACAATCTGAAACATTTGTTGTTCCTGAATGTACTCATTGAATAATTTACTTTCAGTTACCATCTCCCAGTCTAATACCATCAATAGTCATGTAGGTTTTTTTACAATCTGAAGCATTTGTTGTTCCTGAATGTACTCAGTGAATAATTTACTTTCAGTTACCATCTCCCAGTCTATACCATCAATAGTCATGTAGGTTTTTTTACAATCTGAAGCATTTGTTGTTCCTGAATGTACTCAGTGAATAATTTACTTTCAGTTACCATCTCCCAGGCTAATACCATCAATAGTCATGTAGGTTTTTTTACAATCTGAAGCATTTGTTGTTCCTGAATGTACTCAATGAATAATTTACTTTCAGTTACTATCTCCCAGTCTAATACCATCAATAGTCATGTAGGTTTTTTTACAATCTGAAGCATTTGTTGTTCCTGAATGTACTCAGTGAATAATTTACTTTCAGTTACCATCTCCCAGTCTATACCATCAATAGTCATGTAGGTTTTTTTACAATCTGAAGCATTTGTTGTTCCTGAATGTACTCAGTGAATAATTTACTTTCAGTTACCATCTCCCAGTCTAATACCACCAATAGTCATGTAGGTTTTTTTACAATCTGAAGCATTTGTTGTTCCTGAATGTACTCATTGAATAATTTACTTTCAGTTACCATCTCCCAGTCTATACCATCAATAGTCATGTAGGTTTTTTTTACAATCTGAAGCATTTGTTGTTCCTGAATGTACTCAGTGAATAATTTACTTTCAGTTACCATCTCCCAGTCTAATACCACCAATAGTCATGTAGGTTTTTTTACAATCTGAAGCATTTGTTGTTCCTGAATGTACTCAGTGAATAATTTGCTTTCATTTACCATCTCCCAGTCTGTACCATCAATAGTCATGTAGGTTTTTTTACAATCTGAAGCATTTGTTTTTCCTGAATGTACTCCGTGAATAATTTACTTTCAGTTACCATCTTCCAGTCTAATACCATCAATAGTCATGTAGGTTTTTTTACAATCTGAAGCATTTGTTGTTCCTGAATGTACTCAGTGAATAATTTACTTTCAGTTACCATCTCCCAGTCTAATACCACCAATAGTCAGGTAGGTTTTTTTACAATCTGAAGCATTTGATGTTCCTGAATGTACTCAGTGAATAATTTACTTTCAGTTACCATCTCCCAGTCTATACCATCAATAGTCATGTAGGTTTTTTTACAATCTGAAGCATTTGTTGTTCCTGAATGTACTCAGTGAATAATTTACTTTCAGTTACCATCTCCCAGTCTAATACCACCAATAGTCATGTAGGTTTTTTTACAATCTGAAGCATTTGTTGTTCCTGAATGTACTCAGTGAATAATTTACTTTCAGTTACCATCTCCCAGTCTAATACCATCAATAGTCATGTAGGTTTTTTTACAATCTGAAGCATTTGTTGCTCCTGAATGTACTCAGTGAATAATTTGCTTTCAGTTACCATCTACCAGTCTAATACCATCAATAGTCATGTAGGTTTTTTTACAATCGGAAGCATTTGTTGTTCCTGAATGTACTCAGTGAATAATTTACTTTCAGTTACCATCTCCCAGTCTATACCATCAATAGTCATGTATGTTTTTTTTACAATCTTAAGCATTTGTTGTTCCTGAATGTACTCAGTGAATAATTTACTTTCAGTTACCATCTCCCAGTCTAATACCATCAATAGTCATGTAGGTTTTTTTACAATCTGAAGCATTTGTTGTTCCTGAATGTACTCAGTGAATAATTTACTTTCAATTACCATCTCCCAGTCTGTACCATCAATAGTCGTGTAGGTTTTTTTACAATCTGAAGCATTTGTTGTTCCTCAATGTACTCAGTGAATAATTTACTTTCAGTTACCATCTCCCAGTCTAATACCACCAATAGTTATGTAGGTTTTTTTACAATCTGAAGCATTTGTTGTTCCTGAATGTACTCAGTGAAAAATTTACTTTCAGTTACCATCTCCCAGTCTAATACCACCAATAGTCATGTAGGTTTTTTTACAATCTGAAGCATTTGTTGTTCCTGAATATACTCAGTGAATAATTTACTTTCAGTTACCATCTCCCAGTCTAATACCATCAATAGTCATGTAGGTTTTTTTTACAATCTGAAGCATTTCTTGTTCCTGAATGTACTCAGTGAATAATTTACTTTCAGTTACCATCTCCCAGTCTAATACCACCAACAGTCATGTAGTTTTTTTTTACAATCTGAAGCATTTGTTGTTCCTGAATGTACTCAGTGAATACTTTACTTTCAGTTGCCATCTCCCAGTCTAATACCACCAATAGTCATGTAGGTTTTTTTACAATCTGAAGCATTTGTTGTTCCTGAATGTACTCAGTGAATAATTTACTTTCAGTTACCATCTCCCAGGCTAATACCATCAATAGTCATGTAGGTTTTTTTACAATGTGAAGCATTTGTTATTCCTGAATGTACTCAGTGAAAAATTTACTTTCAGTTACCATCTCCCAGTCTATACCATCAATAGTCATGTAGGTTTTTTTACAATGTGAAGCATTTGTTATTCCTGAATGTACTCAGTGAATAATTTACTTTCAGTTACCATCTCCCAGTCTAATACCACCAATAGTCATGTAGGTTTTTTTACAATCTGAAGCATTTGTTGTTCCTGAATGTACTCAGTGAATAATTTACTTTCAGTTACCATCTTCCAGTCTAATACCATCAATAGTCTTGTAGGTTTTTTTTGACAATCTGAAGCATTTGTTGTTCCTGAATGTACTCAGTGAATAATTTACTTTCAGTTACCATCTCCCAGTCTATTGCCACCAATAGTCATGTAGGTTTTTTTACAATCTGAAGCATTTGTTGTTCCTGAATGTACTCAGTGAATAATTTACTTTCAGATACCATCTCCCAGTCTAATACCACCAATAGTCATATAGGTGTTTTTACAATCTGAAGCATTTGTTGTTCCTGAATGTACTCAGTGAATAATTTTCTTTCAGTTACCATCTTCCAGTCTAATACCACCAATAGTCATGTAGGTTTTTTTGCTATTTTTGTTTTAAGAAAAGGACAAATAAACTCGTTTGTCCCTTGCACTAAAAGTAGCTGTCTCTTTAGCAAAGTTTAACCTGATCTTTATTTTCTTTATAAATATCTTGTTCTTGTGTCAGAAAAATGTATTATTTGTTTCTGTTGTAAAGTGAGCATATCTTGCACTAATTTCCTATATTTAACTTTTTTTACTCTAAAATTTATTTTACTAATGCCATCAATAAATTGTTATATTTTGTCTAATAAAGCACCCACTACTGCATGTAAGTATTATAAAAGGTTGTGTTTAGCCGTGTTCTTTCCATAATCGTGTGGTGGCAGTTTCTAAAACGTTGTTATTAAATGTCTTTATTCCTTTCCTTGTTTAAAAATCTTTCCCTTCAAGCCAAAAGTTTGATTTGGAAAACAAAACATATTTCATCCTTAAGTGTGATCTTTTATATGTATATTCTCTATATTTCCCAATAGTAAATGTCCTAACTTCATCACATCTTGCAGCTGTTTTACATCTTTATAATTATGTGCATGCTTTCTCAAAGACATATAATTATAATGCCCATGTTAACAATCACACATGGCTTTAAAAGTGCAAATAAATTCTCTGCTTTTGCACCATCAGTATAAGCATGCATAACAATAATGTAAAAAGTATTGTTATTATATATAATATATACCACTGAAATCCTTCCAAATCACACAGTAATGTGGTCTAATGTCTGAATATTGGTATGTTTATCTATCCCAAACAGAACCAAGACGCTATCCTCCAAAAAAGGAAGCCAATCTGGTGGTCCTCTGCCATAAACAAACTGTACAACAGAAGGAAGAAACTGTTGCAAAAGAGAGTAAAATCCCATGAGTGGAGGAGCTCCCTGGTCAGCTTCGGTAAGAAGCTGAGATCCCTTATAAGATCCTCCAAAGCTAGCTATGAAAACAAAATCACCACTAATTCCAAGGACAACCACAAAGCATTCTATAGCTATGTCAAGAATCTTGATGGCAAAACCCAGATCTGCTCTGAGTTACAGCACAGAGGCAAGAAAATTACAGAACCAACTGATATTGCCAACATCCTGGCAGATAGATTCAGTGCTAACTTCACCCCCCTCTCACCCCCTAAAGGGCCCATATCTATACAAGAATAATGCAGAGTCCCTGTAATCACAACTATGCAGGTAAAAGTTGCACTCTCTAAATCCAAAAACACAGCATCCATGGGACTGGACAACATCCCAGGCTGCATTTTACATGAACTTCAGAACGAACTGGCTCCCCACTTAAGCACCATGTTCAATAATAGCCTCGCATCAGGCTTTGTGCCCACTGAATGACGCACAGCAACAGTTATCCCACTCCACAAAGGGGGAGAAACCACTGATCCCGGGAACTATCGACCTGTTAGCCTGACGAGCTTGGTCTGCAAGGCCATGGAACGTATCATCATGGAACTCATAAACAAAGACATTGGTAACCTCCAAACTCTGGATCCCACCCAGTTCAGGTTTGTGAAAGGCAGATCATGCCTCCTGAACCTGATCGACTTCTTTGAGGCAGTCACCAAAGCCGTAGATGAGGGTAAGGTGGTTCACACAGCGTATCTTGACCTCGCCAAGGCTTTTGACACCATCCCTCATTCTGGAATTATAGCTAAACTCACTAAACTAGGTATAAATCCCTACATCACAAGATGAGTTGCCAACTGGCTCACTGACACAACCCACACTGTAAAAGTTGCAGACTCCAAATCTGACCTCAAAGCAGTGACAAGTGAAGTACCACAGGGTTCTGTCCTGGGACCTCTCCTATTTGGGATCTACTTCTCTGAAGTACAGGCTAACACAGGAGGCCTCTGGCTAATGAAGTTTGCAAATGACTGCAAACTAGGAGCCATAGTCAAGTCCCCAAATGATGTGGACATCCTACAGAAGGGCCTCGCTGAGACAGATGCCTGGTGTCAGAGCCATGGCCTCAAGCTCAATGCCAAAAAGTGCAGTGTCATCCCCTTTGGTGAAAGCTCTGTACCCATGAACTACCACACAGGCAGCAATCTACTTAACACTGAATGCGTGATAAGAGACCTTGGGACCCAGGTGGACAGTAGTCTCTCCTTTGATAGTCACATTGCCACAGTAGTCAGGAAGTCCTTCTACATGGCACACCTCATCATAAAAGGGTTCTCATCCAGGAAAAAAGAGGTCATTGTCCCCCTCTACTCGACACTCATTAGACCCATTATAGAGTACAATGCCCCTTTTGGAATGCACTTCACAAGACATCTGTAGCAGCTGGAAAGGCCACAGAAGTACCTCACAAAGAGGATTACTGGCCTCAAACAAATGCCCTACACTGACCACCTCAAAAAACTCCAGCTTTACTCCGTAGCATATTACCTACTCCGAGGTGATCTCTGCCTAACATATAAAGCTACGTCAAACCCAGAGCTGTTGGACATGCTACACATAAAGAAATCCCAATCCCTCCGAGCTACATGCTCTAGGGACCTAAACCTTGTCACCACAATAAACAGGACATGCTGGATGGATAGATTCCTGTCCCAGAGACTTCCCATACTCTGGAACAGGCTGCCCATCTATGTCAAGCAAAGTTCTTCATTAGCACTCTTCAAGAAAAATCTTGATGAGTGGATGGGAAATAGGAAATACACCCAGGGGATCACTCCTGTGTCTCTACTCAACAGTGGCACAGGAAAATAACTTTCTTGGATGGCGTAAGCCAGGGAACCTTGTTGGCTAGGCTTACGTAGGCCCTTGGGCCGATAGCCTAGTACCTACCTATGAACCTATGTTTAAACAAGATAATAATTCCAGAACAAGTTTCCACCTGCAAATTTCATAGAACAGGATTAGCCCATATTTCTTCTAACTGCAATCTTTTATCAGGGTGTAACTACCTAATGTCTAAAAGACAAGTAATATCTGCCCTTAATTTCACACACCATTGAAATACTAAAATTCTCCTAGCATCATTGATAATACTATTAACATTAAGATTGTGGGTTAGTATAATGGTTATTATGTTTAACAGATACAAGGTACAGTGTTTGATTCTTACCTTTGGGAAGGAAATTAGTTAGGCTTAGAAAGGCCTACTAAAAAACAAAGCCTAGTAATTAGTTATGAGCTTATGGGTAGGAGGTTGGCATAATGGTTAAGGTATTTACCTTACAGACACAAGGTGCAAGGTTTGATTCTCACATGGCGTAGTTGGCTAATATTAAAATGGCTCATAAGGGCAGTTAGCTTAGTACTAATCTTTGAATCTATGAGCCTAGGAAAAACTAATTGTAACCTAACCATTGTCTGACTTAAAATTCTTTAAATACATTAATTTAATCTTTCATTCTCTATCCCTAACCCTTTTCCCATTTGAACTCTTATCTTTCCCTTGTGACTCCTGCATCCTTTCCCCATCTTCACTCTCCTCAGTATGAATCACATTGTAATTATTTTGAGGTAATATATCTGTCTTATCTTGAGCCTTATGCAAACTGTTTCATATTTCTTATCTATTTCCCCCCTTCTACAATCTCCTTATCAGCTGCAACAACATCTAAATCTTATTTTCAGCATAAACGTCAGAAACAACATTCTCATTCGATAAAGAATTCACAGATGCATCATTATCAGTTTCCCCCTTATTTCCCCACAATCCATCCAAAATGTCCCTTTTTATGGCATTTATAACATATTCCAACACAGTCCTGTATTGTATGCTCTTTATGTCCACATTGTGCAAAAGTTCTTCAGGGACATTGTCCCAGTAAATGCCCTGTTTCCCCACAAAAATAACATGTCTTAGGCTGTCCCCAATATTACAAGACCCCTTTGATACCATCATTCAAAATTGCACTTGGCAAATGTTGAATTTCCTCTTCCAAAGCTTTCAAAATCACCATACACTCCCACCACCCAGTCCAAATGTCTCTATCATTTTTAATTTTACTTAAGACAAAAACATCTGCATGGTATTGTTTCAAAAACGTTTTAAGAGGTAATTTCTCTACTGCAGTACGAAGCTAAATGTTTACATTCTTTTTAATTGTCATAGTTTGTGCAGAAGCAACATAATTATTCCAACGATAATCATTTCATTTTTGTCCCATTCCCTCCTAAATGTATTCAAAGATAGTTTCAAACAACACGTCTACAAAATTTGTCTTTTCCCAACAATATAAAGACTCAAACATCCTCAGCCTTTACCCCTGACAGAATAATATTGTCCCAGAACTTATAACATTCTAAAGGTTTACTTACTTCAGCTTGAATCATATCACTGGCTTAAATGTATGTTGCAAACTTGCAACTTTTTTTCAGGAAGACCAAGACCGCCTGCCTGTATTCTATCGCTGACTGCTTCGGCAAATGTTTGTCATTGTCTGTCTGGATGTGGGGGAACTAAATTTGTAGTTTTTATATGCTCTGCCCAATTCATATTATCTATAAAAGCATTCTATGATGGTGCTTTGTCATCATCTGCCTCCCCTGTTGCAGTAAATCAACCAAAACATTATTCAGTTACCCTCTGTATTGCAGGGTAACAAACTGAATTTCCTCCAACCTTTCTGAATCCTCATGTATACTCTCACATTTAGTAGCAAATAATTATTTTGAAAAAGCTCCTCTGAAGCCACAAAAATATCTATATTACTTGCAGCTGGTGATAGCATTTCAGAAGTTTGCTGTACCAACTCCATGCTTGCCAGTGCATTGCTCATTCCAGCTACCTCCATGCTAGGAACAGGAGCATAATGTGCAGAGTGTCACACAAGAGGGGAAATTCCCTGATGCCCTGGCCAAATTTCCCCTAATAGTTACCTCAGGTCTCTCCTGAAAGAGGACACCAGGTTAATGGGACTTACCCCGCCAACAAAGGATAGATAAATAAATAAATAAAAATAGCATTCACAGACACTTTTGGATATCAAAAAACAAACAAACAAACAACAAAAAAAACAACACTTTCATTTTCGTTATTGCATTTTCCAAGACAGACAAAACATTTAATTTACTATTTTATACTTGGAAACACTTATCTTTTTACATATAGAAGATACATAATGTTTCCAAGAAACCATATCTGGAATATCTCTGAATTCTGCATTTTGAAAGTAATCGCAATAGTTTCAGTAACGATACCACCTCACAATGAGTCTTATGTTCAATTCCCATAAAAAGACATAACTTGTACAAGTCACTGCAGAGCCACACATCTAAAATTCCTTCACGAAATTATTAGCATTTGGAAGCTCCATATAAAATAAATGAAAATGTTTGCAGTAAGCTGTAAACCTTAGATTATCATGCTAAGAAAGTAATTATCCCTGACAGTGCAAACATCCAAACAGTTTTTCAACTGCATTACTGCAAGTATTTTAACGTTGGAGAGGATTGGGATTGCATTGCATGTGTGTGTGTGTGTGTGTGTGTGTGTGTGTGTGTGTGTGTGTGTGTGTGTGTGTGTGTGCGCGTGCGTGTGTGTGTGTGTGTGTGTGTGTGTGTGTGTGTGTGCGTGCGTGCGTGCGTGCGTGTGTGTGTGTGTGTGTGTCTGTGTGTGTGTGTGAATTTGCAAATGCCTTTTACAGAAAATTATACAGAAATATTTAGTTTGTAATTGAAATACATCAGTCAACTTCAAAATGCCATGCATAAAAAATAAAACAGTTGTCATCATTCCTTGTGCTTATGAATCGTAGAATGTAAAATAATCTCCTATACTATGAGGGCTGTAATATGTGCATTAGCAGCAAATTATCAGAACTTAATTACATACCAGCACTAGACCACTTCCCTCTTATTTGTGTTCATGCATCAAAGAAAAGCACACAACTTAGAAAAGTCCACAGTAAGCATACAGGCATGGAAGAAAGCAAGCCGGGCATTCTCAAAAAAATGTATACTCTATCCAGTCATTGTCAGTTAATGTAATTATATGGTTCATTCAAATTCTGCCACTTAAACCTCATTCCTTCTCTGCATATATTGTTCCCACAATTCCCATTTTTATCTATGTAGTTTTCCCTTCCCTTTTCTAAAGATCCCAATTCCAGTTGTTTTATCTCTGTTACTATATTCACTATTTCTAGTAAAGTTAGTCTAGACATTGATTTCCATTTTCCATTTAGTAACTGCTTTTTTGGCAGCCACCATAATTAGACTCAGCAAGCCTTTACTATGTTTAGGCAGTTCCGATTCTGTATCATAGCTCAAAAAAATCATCTCCCCATTTAATCCGATCTGCTCACCCTGCATCTCTGACAGAGCGATCCACAGGGAATCCCTAAAGTCTGCCAGCTCATTATACTCCCAAAAATATATTCCCAGCCACCTCTTTCTTGCCCATCACACCTCCATCATTTGCTATCCATCTGTGGAAAAATTCTTTGGAGTCTACTTTGGGTATAATGATACCTATGTAAACACTTTCAGGCAAAGATTCTACATTTTCTAGACTTTGTTGCATATTTGGGAGATATACATATACCCCCCATTGTCTCTTTGCGAATTGCTTATCCAGTCTTTCTTCACAATCCTTTCTAAGCTCCTCTGATTGATTCTTATAATTATCATGCAATATTTTATATGCTTTACTAATTATTTCTTTTTAATGGCACCTTCTGTTCTAGATTCTACTAAAAACTCTACCAGTGCTGTTCTTTTATTTACGGCCCCCCTATTTTTTCTCTTTGTCTATACTCTGATATCAATCCTTGATAGGGAAGACAATTTCTAACCTGCAGTCCAAATAAATTATTGGCCTCTTCCCATTCTATTACCTTTCCCTTTCTAGTTATGTACTCCCAATACCCTGGTTCTTTTGCCAGTTTTCCCCAATAAATTCCATCCCCCTCTTGCCTATTATCTGTATCCCTAACCACAGTCATCCCTATCGGCAGAATCTCTTTTCTCCATTTTTGTGCTGGTTTAGTTCTTAGAATACTAATGCACAGTTGGACAGCACAGTGGTACAGCAGTAGCACTGTCACCTCACAGTAAGAAGTTCTCCAGTTCAATTCTCGGCAGGGGTGCCTTCTGTGTGTAGTCTGCATGCCATCCCTGTGTTCGTGTGTGTTTCATCTGGATGCTCCAGTTTCTTCCCACGTCACAAAGACATACATCTGGAGTGTTTCTCACTTGGGCCTGTGCTGAAAATTGGCTTCATTCCAAGTTGGACTTTCTCAGTAAACAAATGTTAAATAAATAAATAATCCCTGCTATTTTATGAATATAATACTCAGCATGGTTTTTTGTTGTTCTCCTTAAGAGTCTGCATCCAAAATCCCAATCTGTCCTTATTTCTCGATCTTCCTCCCTGTTTCAGCATCATTCCTTTCCACTTTGAATTATAGTTTTCTGCTTGTGGTATGTATAAGAGCCTTAACTGTGTTGCTCTAAAATACACCCTCAAATTGGGTACCCCTGGTCCGCCTTGTTCTATTAGAAGAATTAGCTTATCCCAGTTAACCCTTGCTGTTTTCCCTTCCCAGATAAAATCCTTCAACTCTTTTTTAATTGCTATCCACAACGTCTCCTCTGGTTGATAAACGCTGTTAGTTGTTTCTTGAGGGTGAGAAGGTAGAGACAGAGAAATATGTGCAGCAACAGAGAGCTGTGCAAGGAAAAGAGATAAAGATTTCATCTATGTTTATTAATATTTGAGATTCCTGTTTTAGACCTTAAAATAACAGTATAACATGTCATTAGACAATGGCAAGGCAAGATCTCCCCTTCAGTGCTGCCAGCAATGCAATGTGAGCACTGAACCAATGATAGGCTGTTAGGTCTCCAGCTGTTGCTGAGTTGCATAACAAACTAGGAAAGAAATAAAAACAAATCAGTGCATTAGTACATTTAATAAATATATGTATAAATCCAAGATCTATGTAGAAGCTGTACCTCCACATTGACACATTAACACAGTGCTGCTTGTGTCATGTGACCAACCAGTGACACATTAGCTTACTGCCGCTGTTGTCATGCGACCAGAGACACATTAACACACTGCTGCTCATGTCATGTGACCAACCAGAGACATATTAACACACTGCTGCTCATATCATGTGACCAGCCAGAGACACATTAACACACTACCTCTCCTGTCATGTGACCAACCAGTGTACTTGACTCAGGGTCCCACATTTTTTGAGTGTATTTATTTATTCTATTTGCCAAATAAAGAAATATAAAGAGCACAACAAGAAAATAATGTGGTTGGTAAAATATTTTGGTGCTGTTTCTTTAGCAATTGAAATCATTTATTTTATTGACATTTATTGATATTTGATTACCAGAAAAGTTCAACTGGGTAGGAACCCATTTTCACAGGAGGCCATGGGAGAAAAGCTCCAAAGTATTGCAAAACATTTTAAGAACAATAATTTTACAGCCTTCAAAAATAATACAAAAATATCTGCAGTTTAAATAATTATACCAAATCAGACATAATTTCAAAATACTGGTTAAGAATAGATACAAGTTATATGGCAAATATTTTAATATTTAGAAAAATGTTAGCCTGTTTACAGAAAAAAATAAAGGTAAGTTTGTCTGCAATATGAAGTGAGAGAAAGGCAGGCTTATGGTATATTTAGAGAGAAGGCTGGGGAGAGAAGTAAGTGAAGAAGGGAGACTAAGGAGGTATAAGGAATGAAAACGTACTTGTTCACATTTAGGGATATAGTTTATCCTGGTTTTGAGCAAGAACGGAGACAGATTTTAGCTACAAAGTCTTTCGGAATTGTTTTGAAATATGGGAGGGAGGGTATAGACCTGATGGATACAGTTAAGGAGTTCCATGCCTTAGCAATGTGGTATGAGTATAGACAATGTCCATCAGATTTGATAGAGGTTGTAGAGAGACAGAAGTATTCAGTCATTGGATCATAATGTCTGACCGGAAACATTTGTTGTGTAGAATGGTATCTAGTGCTGGACAAGCAGATGGATGCTGGGTACTTTTATAGGTGGTAAGAAGTTGTGTATATGTTAGTTGATGAGGTAGTTCTAACCAATTTAGGGTTTTCAGTGCTGTACAATGGCAGGTACCCTTCTCAGAACCTGCCATTGTTTTTTTATGGTTGAGCATGAGTTTTGAATTACAAAGCCATTTTTCAGTGGCTGTTAAAGCTTCCTGAGTAATTTTTGTGAGGTGTGCCATGCTGTCAGATGTGCAAATTAATGTGTAGTAATCTGTGTACTGTATTAGGGTGGCCTGCTGTGTGCATATGTGAAAAGTGTTGGTGAAAATTTTAAAGAGGAGGGGACCAAGGATAGTGTCTTGTGGTACACCGATGGTGACTGGGAGGTTTGGAGAGAGAGTGCAGTGCCATTTTACTGATCAATACCTATTGGCTATGTAGCTTATTAATAAGTAAATAAATATAAATAACTAAATGTGCATTGTTAATACAGAAACTGTCATCGTGCAGCTGGTGTACTTTATCTATGATCTTTTTAATCTCGCCATGGAAAATTGTGCAGGAAAATTATAGAAATAGAAAATGTAAAAAAATAAATAAATAAGACTCATAACTGGCTCCACAGTCCCCCCCCCCTCAACCCCCGAATAGGCATACCCACCTTCCCATCATCTAAAGATACATAGACCACTAACTGACCTCAGGCCATCAGGATTTTATTCCTTTATGTCAATGGAGCCCAGATGCCGATACGATAAATTAGGCAACAGAATGTAATCCCTATTATATGCCAACTAGATAAATTATGCACCAGAATGTAATTTCTATTATATGCCAACAAGATAAATTAGGCACCAAAATGTAATTTCTATTATATGCTGACAAGATAAATTATGTACCAGAATGTCTTCTTTTTCCGGCTTTTCAATTCCTATTATATGCTGACTCGATAAATTATGCCCCAGAATGTAATTCCTATTATATGCAGACAAGATAAATTACGTACCAGAATGTTATTCCTATTATATGCCGACAAGATAAATTATGCACCAGAATGCAATTCGTATTATATACCGACATGATAAATAATGCACCAGGTGTAATTCCTATTATATTAAAACTCATGGTAGTTCAGTTTCAATAAAGGCTGTCTTCCTAATATAAAAAACATTTCACCAACACCACGTCCAGAAACTCCAAAGTAACATCAAAATACTCCTTTATTGACTGACAAAAACAAGTGGCTTGAGCGCTTTCATCTCCATACTGGAGACCTCATCAGAATCAAGTAACAGCGCTCACAACATTCCTTATATACACCACTGAATAAAACAATCAAACAATTAACCAATAAAACAATTATACATTATATAATAATAGGCATACTAAGCCTAATAAAGGGCTGGCCATCATAAATTGAACTAGAATAGAACTTCCATCTATACTTTGCAGAAAATATGTAAAAAAAAGGAATTGTACTTAGTATGCCTATTATTATATAATGTATAATTGTTTTATTGGTTAATTGTTTGATTGTTTTATTCAGTGGTGTATATAAGGAATGTTGTGAGTGCTGTTATTTGATTCTGATGAGGTCTCCAGTATGGAGATAGCTCAATCACTGTTTTTCAGTCAATAAAGGAGTATTTTGATGTTACTTTGGAGTTTCTGGGCGTGGTGTTGGTGAAATGTTTTTTATATTAGGAAGACAGCCTTTATTGAAACTGAATTCCTATTATATACCAACACGATAAATTATGCACCAGAATGTAATTCATATTATATGCCAAGATAAATTACATACCAGAATATAATTCCTATTATATGCCAAGATAAATTGTGCACCAGAATTTAATTCCTTTTATATGCCAACAAGATAAATTAGGCAGCAGAATGTAATTCCTACTATATGCCAACAAGATAAATTAGGCAGCAGAGTGTAATTCCAGTTATGTGCTGACAAGATAAATAAGGCACCAGAATATAATTCCTATTATATGCAGACAAGATAAATTAGGCACCAGAATGTAATTCCTATTATATGCCGACAAGATAAGTTAGGCACCAGAATGTAATTCTTATTATATGCCATCAAGATAAATTAGGCACCAAAATGTAATTCCTATTATATGTCAAAATAAATTATGCACCAGAATGTAATTCCTATTATATGCTGAGAAAATAAGTTAGGCATCAAAATATAATTCCTATTAAATACTGACAAGATAAATTGTGCACCAGAATGTAATTCCTGTTATATGCTGACAAGATAAATTATGAATCAGAATGTAATTCCTATTATATGCTGACAAGATAAATTACGTGCCAGAATATAATTCCTATTATATGCCGACAAGATAAAATACATACCAGAATGTAATTCCTATTATATGCTGACAAGATAAGTTATGCACCAGAATGTAATTCCTATTATATGCTGACAAGATAAATTATGCACCAGAATGTAATTCCTGTTATATGCCGACAAGATAAATTAGGCACCAGAATGTAATTCCTATTATATGCAGACAAGATAAATTATGCACCAGAATGTAATTCCTATTATATGCCAAGATAAATTATGTACCAGAATGTAATTCCTATTATATGCCGACAAGATAAATTATGTACCAGAATATAATTCCTATTATATGCCGACATGATAAATTAGGCACCAGAATGCAATTCCTATTATATGCCGACAAGATAAATTAGGCACCAGAATGTAATTCCTATTATATGCCGACAAGATAAATTAGGCACCAGAATGTAATTCCTATTATATGCCGACAAGATAAATTATGCAGCAGAATGTAATTCCTGTTATATGCTGACAAGATAAATTATGAATCAGAATGTAATTCCTATTATATGTTGACATGAAAAATTATGCACCAGAATGTACTTCCTATTATATGCTGACATGATAAATTATGCACCAGAATGTAATTCCTATTATATCCCAAGATAAATTATGTACCAGAATGTAATTCCTATTATATGCCGACAAGATAAATTATGTACCAGAGTATAATTCCTATTATATGCCGACAAGATAAATTAGGCACCAGAATGTAATTCCTATTATATGCCGACAAGATAAATTAGGCACCAGAATGTAATTCCTGTTATATGCCGACAAGATAAATTAGGCACGAGAATGTAATTCCTATTATATGCCAAAAAGATGAATTATGTACCAGAATGTAATTCCTATTATATGCCGACAAGATAAATTAGGCAGCAGAATGTAATTCCTATTACATGCTGACAAAATAAATTAGGCACCAGAATGTAATTCCTATTATATGCCGACAAGATGAATTATGTATCAGAATGTAATTCCTATTATATGACGACAAGATAAATTAGGCACCAGAATGTAATTCCTGTTATATGCCAAGATGTATTATGCACCAGAATGTAATTCCTATTATATGCCGACAAGATAAATTACGCACCAGAATATAATTCCTGTTATATGCTGACATGATAAATTATGTACCAGAATGTACTTCCTATTATATGAAAAAAAAATGTTTTACATTTTATAATTTTTAGTTTTTTATTATATATTTTTCATATCTGCATGCTGATTTGGACTGTCTTAAATTTTAGGTTGACTGACTTTGTATTAAAATTTGGAGCTTTTCTCCCCGGGCCTCTACTGAAAATGGACATATATCCAGTTAGACTAGCCTGGTCAACAAATGTAAAATAAATAAATAAATATGCTGACATGATAAATTATGCACCAGAATGTAATTCCTATTATATGCCAAGATAAATTATGTACCAGAATGTAATTTATATTATATGCCGACAAGATAAATTATGCACCAGAATGTAATTCCTATTATATGCTGACAAGATAAATTATGTACCAGAATATAATTCCTATTATATGCTGACAAGATAAATTATGCAGCAGAATGTAATTCCTATTATATGCTGACAAGATAAATTATGCAGCAGTGTGTAATTCCTGTTATATGCTGACAAGATAAATTATGCAGCAGAATGTAATTCCTATTGTATGCTGACAAGATAAATTATGCACCAGAATGTAATTCCTATTATGTGCCGACAAAATAAATTAGGCACCAGAATGTAATTCCTATTATATGCCGGCAAGATAAATTTTGTACTAGAATGTAATTCCTATTATATGCTGAGAAGACAAATTATGCACCAGAATGTATTTCCTGTTATATGCCGACAAGGTAAATTATGCACCAGAATGTAATTCCTATTATATGCCGACAAGATATATTATGCACCATAATGTAATTCCTGTTATATGCTGACAAGATAAATTAGGCACCAGAATGTAATTCCTGTTATATGCTGAGAAGATAAATTAGGCACCAGAATGTAATTCCTATTATATGCTGAAAAGATAAATTATGTACCAGAATGTAATTCCTGTTACATGCCGACAAGATAAATTAGGCACCAGAATGTAATTCCTATTGTATGCTGACAAGATAAATTATGCACCAGAAGGTAATTCCTATTATATACTGACAAGATAAATCATGTACCAGAATGTAATTCGTATTTTATGCTGACAAGATAAATTAGGCACCAGAATGTAATTCCTATTATATGCCGACAACATAACTTAGGCACCAGAATGTAATTCCTGTTATATGCCGACAAGATAAATTAGGCAACAGAATATAATTCCTATTATATGCCGAAAAGGTAAATTAGGCACCAGAATGTAATTCCTATTATATGCCGACAAGATAAGTTAGGCACCAGAATGTAATTCTTATTATATGCCATCAAGCTAAATTAGGCACCAGAATGTAATTCCTATTATATGCTGAGAAAATAAGTTAGGCATCAAAATGCAATTCCTATTAAATACTGACAAGATAAATTGTGCACCAGAATGTAATTCCTGTTATATGCTGACAAGATAAATTATGAATCAGAATGTAATTCCTATTATATGCTGACAAGATAAATTACGTGCCAGAATATAATTCCTATTATATGCCAACAAGATAAAATACATACCAGAATGTAATTCCTATTATATGCTGACAAGATAAATTATGCACCAGAATGTAATTCCTGTTATATGCCGACAAGATAAATTAGGCACCAGAATGTAATTCCTATTATATGCAGACAAGATAAATTATGCACCAGAATGTAATTCCTATTATATGCCAAGATAAATTATGTACCAGAATGTAATTCCTATTATATGCCGACAAGATAAATTATGTACCAGAATATAATTCCTATTATATGCCGACATGATAAATTAGGCACCAGAATGCAATTCCTATTATATGCCGACAAGATAAATTAGGCACCAGAATGTAATTCCTATTATATGCCGACAAGATAAATTAGGCACCAGAATGTAATTCCTATTATATGCCGACAAGATAAATTATGCAGCAGAATGTAATTCCTGTTATATGCTGACAAGATAAATTATGAATCAGAATGTAATTCCTATTATATGTTGACATGAAAAATTATGCACCAGAATGTACTTCCTATTATATGCTGACATGATAAATTATGCACCAGAATGTAATTCCTATTATATCCCAAGATAAATTATGTACCAGAATGTAATTCCTATTATATGCCGACAAGATAAATTATGTACCAGAGTATAATTCCTATTATATGCTGACAAGATAAATTAGGCACCAGAATGTAATTCCTATTATATGCCGACAAGATAAATTAGGCACCAGAATGTAATTTCTGTTATATGCCGACAAGATAAATTAGGCACGAGAATGTAATTCCTATTATATGCCAAAAAGATGAATTATGTACCAGAATGTAATTCCTATTATATGCCGACAAGATAAATTAGGCAGCAGAATGTAATTCCTATTACATGCTGACAAAATAAATTAGGCACCAGAATGTAATTCGTATTATATGCCGACAAGATGAATTATGTATCAGAATGTAATTCCTATTATATGACGACAAGATAAATTAGGCACCAGAATGTAATTCCTGTTATATGCCAAGATGTATTATGCACCAGAATGTAATTCCTATTATATGCCGACAAGATAAATTACGCACCAGAATATAATTCCTGTTATATGCTGACATGATAAATTATGAATCAGAATGTAATTCCTATTTTATGCTGATATGATAAATTATGTACCAGAATGTACTTCCTATTATATGAAAAAAAAATGTTTTGCATTTTATCATTTTTAGTTTTTTATTATATATTTTTCATATCTGCATGCTGATTTGGACTGTCTTAAATTTTAGGTTGACTGACTTTGTATTAAAATTTGGAGCTTTTCTCCCCAGGCCTCTACTGAAAATGGACATATATCCAGTTAGACTAGCCTGGTCAACAAATGTAAAATAAATAAATAAATATGCTGACATGATAAATTATGCACCGGAATGTAATTCCTATTATATGCCAAGATAAATTATGTACCAGAATGTAATTTATATTATATGCCGACAAGATAAATTATGTACCAGAATGTAATTCCTATTATATGCTGACAAGATAAATTATATCCCAGAATGTAATTCCTATTATATGCTGACAAGATAAATTATGCAGCAGAATGTAATTCCTATTATATGCTGACAAGATAAATTATGCAGCAGTGTGTAATTCCTGTTATATGCTGACAAGATAAATTATGCAGCAGAATGTAATTCCTATTATATGCTGACAAGATAAATTATGCACCAGAATGTAATTCCTATTATGTGCCGACAAAATAAATTAGGCACCAGAATGTAATTCCTATTATATGCCGACAAGATAATTTTTGTACTAGAATGTAATTCCTATTATATGCTGAGAAGACAAATTATGCACCAGAATGTATTTCCTGTTATATGCCGACAAGGTAAATTATGCACCAGAATGTAATTCCTATTATATGCCGACAAGATATATTATGCACCATAATGTAATTCCTGTTATATGCTGACAAGATAAATTAGGCACCAGAATGTAATTCCTGTTATATGCCGACAAGATAAATTAGGCACGAGAATGTAATTCCTATTATATGCCAAAAAGATGAATTATGTACCAGAATGTAATTCCTATTATATGCCGACAAGATAAATTAGGCAGCAGAATGTAATTCCTATTACATGCTGACAAAATAAATTAGGCAGCAGAATGTAATTCCTATTATATGCCGACAAGATGAATTATGTATCAGAATGTAATTCCTATTATATGACGACAAGATAAATTAGGCACCAGAATGTAATTCCTGTTATATGCCAAGATGTATTATGCACCAGAATGTAATTCCTATTATATGCCGACAAGATAAATTACGCACCAGAATATAATTCCTGTTATATGCTGACATGATAAATCATGAATCAGAATGTAATTCCTATTATATGCTGATATGATAAATTATGTACCAGAATGTACTTCCTATTATATGAAAAAAAAAATGTTTTACATTTTATCATTTTTAGTTTTTTATTATATATTTTTCATATCTGCATGCTGATTTGGACTGTCTTAAATTTTAGGTTGACTGACTTTGTATTAAAATTTGGAGCTTTTCTCCCCGGGCCTCTACTGAAAATGGACATATATCCAGTTAGACTAGCCTGGTCAACAAATGTAAAATAAATAAATAAATATGCTGACATGATAAATTATGCACCGGAATGTAATTCCTATTATATGCCAAGATAAATTATGTACCAGAATGTAATTTATATTATATGCCGACAAGATAAATTATGTACCAGAATGTAATTCCTATTATATGCTGACAAGATAAATTATGTACCAGAATGTAATTCCTATTATATGCTGACAAGATAAATTATGCAGCAGAATGTAATTCCTATTATATGCTGACAAGATAAATTATGCAGCAGTGTGTAATTCCTGTTATATGCTGACAAGATAAATTATGCAGCAGAATGTAATTCCTATTATATGCTGACAAGATAAATTATGCACCAGAATGTAATTCCTATTATGTGCCGACAAAATAAATTAGGCACCAGAATGTAATTCCTATTATATGCCGACAAGATAAATTTTGTACTAGAATGTAATTCCTATTATATGCTGAGAAGATAAATTAGGCACCAGAATGTAATTCCTATTATATGCTGAGAAGATAAATTATGTACCAGAATGTAATTCCTGTTACATGCCGACAAGATAAATTAGGCACCAGAATGTAATTCCTATTGTATGCTGACAAGATAAATTATGCACCAGAAGGTAATTCCTATTATATACTGACAAGATAAATCATGTACCAGAATGTAATTCGTATTTTATGCTGACAAGATAAATTAGGCACCAGAATGTAATTCCTATTATATGCCGACAACATAACTTAGGCACCAGAATGTAATTCCTGTTATATGCT
Organism: Protopterus annectens; assembly: GCF_019279795.1. NCBI lineage: Eukaryota > Metazoa > Chordata > Ceratodontiformes > Protopteridae > Protopterus > Protopterus annectens. The sequence goes on from NC_056749.1 coordinate 1,353,201, forward strand.
GACAAGATAAATTAGGCAACAGAATATAATTCCTATTATATGCCGAAAAGGTAAATTAGGCACCAGAATGTAATTCCTATTATATGCCGACAAGATAAATTAGGCACCAGAATGTAATTCCTATTATATGCTGGCAAGATAAATTAGGCACCAGAATGTCATTCCTATTATATGCTGAAAAGATAAATTAGGCACCAGAATGTAATTCCTGTTATTTGCCGACAAAATAAATTAGGCACCAGAATGTAATTCCTATTATATGCTGACAAGGTAAGTTATGTATCAGAATGTAATTCTTATTATATGCTGTCAAGGTAAATTAGGCACCAGAATGTAATTCCAATTGTATGCTGACAAGAAAAATTAGGCACCAGAATATAATTCTTATTATATGCCGACAAGATAAATTAGGCACTAGAATGTAATTCCTGTTATATGCCGACAAGATAAATTACATACCAGAATTTTATTCGTATTATATGCCGACAAGATAAATTATGTACCAGAATGTAATTCCTATTATATGCCGACAAGATAAATTAGGCACGAGAATGTAATTCCTATTATATGCCGACAATATAAATTACATTCCAGAGTTTTATTCCTATTATATGCCAAGCTAAATTACATATCAGAATTTTATTCCTGTTATATGCCGACAAGATAAATTAGGCACCAGAATGTAATTCCTATTATATGCCGACAAGATAAATTACATACCAGAGTTTTATTCCTGTTATATACCGAAAAGATAAATTATGTACCAGAATGTAATTCCTATTATATGCCGACAAGATGAATTATGTACCAGAATGTAATTCCTATTATATGCCGACAGGATAAATTAGGCACCAGATTGTAATTCCTATTATATGCCGACAAGATAAATTAGGCACCAGAATGTAATTCTTATGATATGCCGACAAGATGAATTAGGCACCAGAATGTAATTCCTATTATATGCTGACAAGATAAATTAGTCACCAGAATGTAATTCCTATTATATGCTGACAAGATAAATTAGGCACCAGAATGTAGTTCCTATTATATGGCGACAAGATGAATTATGTACCATAATGCAATTCCTGTTATATGCCGACAAGATAAATTAGGCACGAGAATGTAATTCCTATTATATGCCGACAAGATGAATTATGTACCAGAATGTAATCCCTATTATATGCCGACAAGATAAAGTAGGCACCAGAATGTAATTCCTATTATATGCCGACAAGGTAAATTAGGCACCAGAATGTAATTCCTGATGTGATAGTGTTCAATCTCGCCGTTTGTTCTTACACATGGGTTCGGAGCCGATCCTCGGCTCCGTGCCGGCCTCTTGCAAGCTCTGCATCGAGAAGAAGCTCGAGACAATCTAATACCCACAATCCCCCTCTGCCTTTACCTCAGATCTAGTTTGCCGCTGCTGCATACGCATCGTTGGGAGCTAGCTCGAGAGTCTAAGCTAAGATATAACTTTATTTGTTATATTTTATTAGGATTCTATTTCTATTTTATGTTTTTCAGTGTTAACTGTATGATTGTGTAGTGATCTCGTTAAGTTACTGGTACCGTTAACTAAAATTATCGGTTAAATATTTGTCGGGGCCTACACCCTTCATAAATTTACCTAGTTAAGGAAACTTTTTCCGGATTTGACAATTTTCATCGGATTTGACTAACTTTATCAGATTTGACTGTTTTACTGGATTTGTCTTTCTTCCCTATAATGTCTGAGAAGGTGAAGTCTGGTTTCAAGCGTTGTCAGTGTGGCCAGAAAATGTCAGTCACTGACAACCATAGTTCCTGCGTCTACTGCCTTGGCCCTCTCCACTTACAAGAGGATTGCTCCATCTGTCACTCTTTTAGTGGGAGGGTCATGACAGATAGGCGCAGGAAACTAATGGACAGAGGTCTATTGAAACCTTCTTTCCAGGAGGCTCTGGATGCTTCTGACCAGGCATCGAAGTCCTCTAAGGAGTCGAAGACGTCGGAGCCTAAGTCATCGGCTCCGAGCTCTTCATCAAAGGTTAGATCACGGTTCCACAGACTTGGGCGAGTGTTCAACTGGTATCGGTTCCTGAGCCTCGAGTCTTGGAACGGTGATGGAGCTCCCTCCTTCGACCTTATTGAGGTCGGCTCCGTCTTCGGTTCCTTCGACCCGTTCTTCCTCCAAACTTTCGGATGTCGATGTGGATCACGTGGTGCAGAAGTTATTGGAGCATTCGGCCCTCTCTAAACTTATTTGGTTTCCACCCAGTTGGTGTCGAAACTTGAAGGCCTCCTGTATCTCCATCCATTCCTCCTCGAGACCGATTCAGTCTTTGGAGCGGAAGAGGCTGATCTACTGATTGTGGAGCCCTCGGGTCCAGAACCGTCCTTTCTCGGTCTGTTCCCTCACCTCGACTCCGTCGGACCCGATACCGAGTCTCGAGCCGACGGTCTGTCCTTGGTTCCGGGGCGAGAGTCGAACCGGCGTGTCGGTTCCGACTCTCCCCTCGGGCCTCGGCGGATCGATTCGGCTCCGTCCTCGGGTCGATGCCTTGATGCCCGTGTCGGGATTCTTCCCATTTCTTGAACCGGGGACTCTTCGATGCGGGACCGGGGCGTTCGACCTGATGAGGAAGGTGTTGTCTACCCAGACAACCACATCAGTGGAAGCAGCCTCTCCTCCCCATAAAGGGCCTTTGTCTTCATCTGCACCCACGGCCACATCCAAGCGTGGCACCAGTGTCTCAGCCACCCTGGAGGTGCCCCTCTTCCTCCGAGGCTTCTTCGGATGCTCCCCGAGGAAGTCCCTAGGAAGAGATTGTGTAAGAGGAGACACTTGGATTCTCCACAGGAATCCTTGACATCTGATACTGACTTAGATGAGTCAGAGGGTCCCCTAAGTCACCTTCAGAAGATGTCTCTTTTCGACATATTGGAGATCCTGAAGCAGAGAGGTGACTGGCAGTCCCTTCCCCCTTCTGAGGATGAGTCAGTTCTGCTGAAGGCATTTGGTGCTCGCCCTTCCTCCTCCTGGGTCACTCCGCCCTTCGAACTCATGGAACTAATTGCTCGAAGGGCGTGGGAGGCTCCTGACACAGTGGAACCTGTTCCAAGGAAACCTAACAAATACATCACAGCACCTCAAGATAAGTCCTACCTTACAAAAGGAGTTCCAGTTGACACTATGGTGGTGGCAGCAGCCACGAAAAAGGAGATGTCGGAGTCTTCTTCGTCTGTCCATCCTCCTAATAAAGACTCTAGGACGATGGATAGATACGGGAAGCGCATTTTTAGTTCAGCGGCTTTTTCCCCTTTTTATCTCATTCCATCCCAAAGAAAAGACTCCCAGATGTACCGCCCCATCTGCGAGAGCCAGCAGCTATAGAAATTTCAAAGCTGCTAGAAAAAAGAGTCATCCAACCAGTCCCAGCGGACCAGCAAGGATTCGGGACTTACTCAAGGTTCTTTTTAGTTCCAAAGAAAACAGGGGACTGGAGGCCCATTCTAGACCTAAGCTACCTCAATACTTTCGTCAGGAAAGAAAAGTTCCGAATGGTCACGCTTCAATCGATCCTTCCATTCTTACAGAAGGACGAGTGGATGTGCTCAATAGATCTAGAGGATGCATACTACCACATCAAAATGGCCAGGGCATCCAGAGATCATTTGCGCTTCGGCTGGGAGCCAGTCACTTTCAATTTCGAGCCCTGCCCTTTGGTCTGACCTCAGCCCCCAGGGTCTTCACCAAATGCATGGCAGTGGTAGCGTCTCACTTGAGATGCCAGGGATTCCAGGTGTTTCCGTATCTGGACGACTGGCTCCTTTCTGCCACCCGGCGACAACTACTGCAGGCCATAGACTTTGTTGTTCTACTGTGTGTACACCTAGGGATTTCGGTAAACTTGGGAAAATGCTTACATCAGCCATCACAAAATATCTTGTTCATAGGAGCAGAATTAAACACCGTCAGTTGATTCTGAGGCTTCCCCAGAAAGGATATTATCACTTCAGACTCATATCGTCTTCTACTCTTGTCAAGGAAATCTCCTGCAAAACTAGTACTGAAGGTGTTGGGCCTCATGTCAGCCTCCTTATTGCAATTCCCTGGGAAGGCTGCACATGAGAGTCCTACAATGGCTACTGTTTGCACAATGGTCGTTCAACAACTACCTCTAACACACGAGATTCTTATAACAAAGACATGCAAAACAGATCTAAACTGGTGGCTTCAAGCGTGCAACCTTTCCAAGGAGGCGTTTGTGCTACCCATACAGTTACGGTGACCACGGACGCTTCCCTGATAGGGTGGGGGCATCTTTCAGGGACAGACAGTCCAAGGCGAATGGACCAATTTGGAGTACAATCTGCACATCAATGTTCTAGAGTTGAGGGCAGTGTTTCTAGCGTTGCAACACTTTGCTCCCCTTCTACCTCTAGGGACTATTGCAGTTCAGACGGACAACATGTCTGTAGTCTGGTACATAAACAAGCAAGGGGAACCAAGTCCTATCAACTATGCAGAGAGGCCATGAGAATTTGGCAGTGGGCGGAGTCCACGGGTCGCTTTCTAATAGCAGCACATCCGGGGTCATCCAACGTCATAGCCAACAGGCTGAGCAGAGCAATTCTGTTACCGCACGAGTGGTCCCTAAAACAATCAGTGGCGAAAAGGATTTTTCGCACGTGGGGCCAGCCTTCCTGCGACCTGTTTGCATCTCCAATGAATGCCAAATGCAGGAGCTACTTTGCCCTATTACCCCCTCCAGGGGAAGTCCCCAGGGACGCACTGGTTTATGATTGGCCCCCGGGACTCCTGTACGCATTTCCTCCATTTCCCCTAATATCAAAGTTTCTCCAGAAAGCCAGGAACCTACACAGGACGATAATCCTCATTGCTCCATTCTGGCCTCGTCAAATTTGGTTTCCCTTCCTGAAGATACACTGCATTCGGGGACCCTGGATTCTGGACCCAGAGCCAGACCTATTGACTCACTCGTCAGGGGTTCCCCATCCAGCTCGGTCACTCCATCTAGCAGCTTGGCTGCTCCAATTCTAACTTAGCCAGGTCTGATCTTTTGTCACCGGCAGTCCAGGATATATTGGTGGCTTCGCATAAAGCTTCCACTACTAAAACATATGCTAGCAAATGGAAGCGATTTGTATTCTGGTCCAATACACACCGTGTGGATCCTTTTATAGCTCCCTTGAATAAGATATTAGAGTTCTTAACGGACTTATTTCATCAGGGTGCTTCTCCTGCTACACTAAGAGTTCAATTGGCTGCCATTTCGAATTTCCATGTGGAAGAATGTGGAGCTCCTGTTATGGCTCACAGACTTTGTAAAGCCTTTTTAAAGGAGTTTTTCATATTAGACCACCGGTCAGATCTCCTACGTCACCTTGGAGTCTAAATTTATTGTTATCTAAATTAATGTTGCCCCCTTTTGAACCTGCCTCTTCTTGCCCATTAAAATTTTTATCCTGGAAAACTCTCTTTCTGGTAGCCATTACTTCCGCTAGGCTAGTATCTGAACTTCAGGCTCTCTCCATCAAGCACCCTTATTTGATCTTTCACTCTGACAGAGTTTCTCTTGAACCAATTCATCCTTCCTCCTAAAGTGTGTTCTATTAACAATATTAATCAGTCCATTGAATTACCCACTTTCTTCAAAAACCACTCCAACAAAATGGAGTATATGTTACACAAACTGGATGTTCACAGACAGCTAAGATTTTATTTGGATAGAACAAAAGATCACAGAAAAACAGATCAACTCTTTGTGGCTTTTGCTGATAGCAGGAAAGGACTTGCAGTTACCAAAAGAACTCTTTCTAAATGGTTAACGGATTGTATAATCTATGTCTACGATTCTTCAAATCAACCCCTTTTACACAAACCCAAAGGACATTCCACAAGGTCAGTGTCTACATCTTTGGCTCATGCAGCTCGCCTACCACTGGACGCTATTTGTGCGGCTGCTACTTGGCCTAAGCCACATACATTCATTTCTCATTATAAGGTAGACAAGGTTTCTAGGGACAGGGCAACCTTTGGTTCCACTGTGCTCAAGAACGTCCTCCGTGAGTTCCTCAGGATCAAGGAGCTAGGGGCTACCCATGTGTAAGAACAAACGGCGAGATTGAACACTATCACATATAGAAGTTATGTCCTTACCATAACGTTCCATGTGGAGTGTTCATCTCACCTTTGTTCTTACAGTCCCACCCTCCCACCCTTAGGAAGAACGTTCTTTGATGCCTGGCCAGGAGCATTCTGCTACTGTTACAATATTGTGTACATAGTTGGCATATATATATATTTATATATGTGTCTGTTTAGATATATATATAATTATCTGTAGATTCTTTCTTTACATATGTGTATAAGCATGAATGTGCTATTCTGTAGATTGGTTTGCTTGCAAACTAGATCTGAGGTAAAGGCAGAGGGGGATTGTGGGTATTAGATTGTCTCGAGCTTCTTCTCGATGCAGAGCTTGCAAGAGGCGACGGAGCCGAGGATCGGCTCCGAACCCATGTGTAAGAACAAAGGCGAGATGAACACTCCACATGGAACGTTATGGTAAGGACATAACTTCTATTTATATGCCGACAAGATAAATTAGGCACCAGAATGTAATTCCTATTATATGCCGACAAGATGAATTAGGCACCAGAATGTAATTTTTATTATTTGCTGACAAGATAAATTAGGCACCAGAATGTAATTCCTATTGTATGCTGACAAGATAAATTAGGCAACAAAATGTAATTCCTATTATATGCCAACAAGATGAATTATGTACCAGAATGTAATTCCTATTATATGCCGACAAGATAAATTAGGCACCAGAATGCAATTCCTATTATATGCCAAGATATATTATAAACCAGAATGTAATTCCTATTATATGCCGAGAAGATAAATTAGGCACCAGAATGTAATTCCTATTATATGCTGACAAGATAAATTAGGCACCCAAATGTAATTCCTGTTATATGCCGAGAAGATAAATTAGGCACCAGAATGTAATTCCTATTATATGCTGACAAGATAAGTTATGCACCAGAATGTAACTCTTATTATATGCCGACAAGATAAATTAGGCACCAGAATGTAATTCATATTATATGCCGACAAGATAAATTTGGCACCAGAATGTAATTCCTATTATATGCTGACAAGACGAATTAGGCACCAGAATATAACTCCTATTATATGCTGACAAGATAAATTATGCACCAGAATGTAATTCCTATTATATGCTGACAAGATAAATTAGGCACCAGAATGTAATTCCTATTATATGCCGACAAGATGTATTATACACCAGAATGTAATTCCTGTTATATGCCGACAAGATATATTATACACCAGAATGTAATTCCTGTTATATGCCGTCAAGATAAATTATGTACCAGAATGTAATTCCTATTATATGCTGACAAGATAAATTAGGCACCAGAATGTAATTCCTGTTATATGCAGACAAGATAAATTATGTATCAGAATGTAATTCCTATTATATGCTGGCAAGATAAATTAGGCACCAGAATGTAGTTCCTATTATATGCTGACAAGATAAATTAGGCACCAGAATGTAATTCCTATTATATGCCGATGAGATAAATTATGCACCAGAATGTAATTTCTGTTATATGCCGACAAGATGAATTAGGCACCAGAATGTAATTCCTATTATATGCTGACAAGATAAATTATGCAGCAAAATGTAATTCCTATTATATGCCGACAAGATAAATTAGGCACCAGAATGTAATTCCTATTATATGCCGACAATGTAAATTATGCACCAGAATGTAATTCCTATTATATGCCAACAAGATAAATTAGGCACCAGAATGTAATTCCTATTATATGCCGACAAGATAAATTATGCACCAGAATGTAATTCCTATTATATGCCAACATGATAAATTACATACCAGAATGTAATTCCTATTATATGCCGATAAGATAAATTATGCACCAGAATGTAATTTCTATTATATGCCTACAAGATAAATTATTCACCAGAATGTAATTCCTATTATATGCCGACAAGATAAATTAGGCACCAGAATGTAATTCCTATTATATGCCGACAAGGTAAATTATGCACCAGAATGTAATTCCTATTATATGCCGACAAGATAAATTATGCACCAGAATGTAATTCCTATTATATACCGACAAGATAAATTAGGCACCAGAATGTAATTCCTATTATATGCCAACAAGATAAATTAGGCACCAAAATGTAATTCCTATTATATGCTGACAAGATAAATTAGGCACCAGAATGTAACTCCTATTATATGCCGACAAGATAAAGTAGGCACCAGAGTGTAATTCCTATTATATGCCGACAAGATAAATTAGGCACCAGAATGTAATTCCTGTTATATGCTGACAAGATAAATTATACCAGAATAAAATTCCTGTTATATGCTGAAAAGATAAATTAGGCGCCAGAATGTAACTCCTATTATATTCTGACAAGATAAATTAGGCACCAGAATGTAATTCTTGTTATATGCTGAGAAGATAAATTATGTACCAGAATGTAATTCGTATTATATGCTGACAAGATAAATTATGCACCACAATGTAATTCCTATTATGTGCCGACAAAATAAATTAGGCACCAGAATGTAATTCCTATTATATGCCGACAAGATTAATTTTGTACCAGAATGTAATTCCTATTATATGCTGACAAGGCAAATTATGCACCAGAATGTATTTCCGGTTATATACCGACAAGATAAATTATGCACCAGAATGTAATTCCTATTATATGCCGACAAGATATATTATGCACCATAGTGTAATTCCTGTTATATGCTGTCAAGATAAATTAGGCACCAGAATGTAATTCCTGTTATATGCTAAGAAGATAAATTATGTACCAGAATGTAATTCCTATTACATGCCGACAAGATAAATTAGGCACCAGAATGTAATTCCTATTGTATGCTGACAAGATAAATTATGCACCAGAAGGTAATTCCTATTATATGCTGACAAGATAAATCATGTACCAGAATGTAATTCGTATTATATGCTGACAAGCTAAATTAGGCACCAGAATGTAATTCTTATTTTATGCCGACAAGATAACTTAGACACCAGAATGTAATTCCTATTATATGCCGACAAGATAAATTAGGCAACAGAATGTAATTCCTATTATATGCCGAAAAGGTAAATTAGGCACCAGAATGTAATTCCTATTATATGCCGACAAGATAAATTAGGCACCAGAATGTAATTCCTATTATATGCCGACAAGATAAATTAGGCACCAGAATGTAATTCCTGTTATATGCTGGAAAGATAAATTAGGCACCAGAATGTCATTCCTATTATATGCTGAAAAGATAAATTAGGCACCAGAATGTAATTCCTATTATATGCTGGAAAGATAAATTAGGCACCAGAATGTCATTCCTATTATATGCTGAAAAAATAAATTAGGCACCAGAATGTAATTCCTGTTATATGTTGACAAGATAAGTTATGTACCAGAATGTAACTCTTATTATATGCTGACAAGGTAAATTCGGCACCAGAATGTAATTCCTATTGTATGCTGACAAGATAAATTAGGCACCAGAATGTAATTCTTATTATATGCCGACAGGATAAATTAGGCACTAGAATGTAATTTCTGTTATATGCCGACAAGATAAATTACATACCAGAATTTTATTCCTATTATATGCCGACAAGATAAATTATGTACCAGGATGTAATTCCTATTATATGCCGACAAGATAAATTAGGCACGAGAATGTAATTCCTATTATATGCCGACAATATAAATTACATTCCAGAGTTTTATTCCTATTATATGCCAAGCTAAATTACATATCAGAATTTTATTCCTATTATATGCCGACAAGATAAATTAGGCACCAGAATGTAATTCCTATTATATGCCAACAAGATAAATTTCATACCAGAATTTTATTCCTGTTATATACCGAAAAGGGCTGTGGTGTAGTTCCTGTGTTGTCCATTACCTTACTTGGATAGAGGGAAGTTTCTTTGCTCACCAGTGGGAGTGGGGAGCCTTGAGCAGCCTACCTGTCCTTGGGGGAAGTGACCTCAGCACAAGAAGCTGTAGTAATTGGTTGTTTTGGACCATTTCTAGCCCTTTTGTAGTTCACTGTTTAAAATCCGCCTCTGGGCGTTTTTTTCTGGCGATACTGCTCAGACAAGCTCCACGTGGCTTTACAGAGTGGTCCTAGCAGCAGGGAATTCAGAAAAGCGACTACCTTCTGGATTTAAGTATCTTTGCTTTTTTTTCACTTTGAATAGCTTCTGTAGCTTACCTTGAACTAGCCTGAACTGTTTTTAACTGATTGCTGCATTATTTTAAAATCTGCACTTAAAGTTACATTTTAGTCGAATTTGATCGAAAGTTTGCTTGTTTGTTTAATTTAACTGTGGAGGCTGCCCACTAAAGTGTGCTAGCCTGTGTAACTAATTTATCACTGTTTCTGCATTTTCTGTGTGTTTCTACCAAAAAAACAAAAAAATAATCCTTGTTTTCCCGCCTTCCTCGACTAGTTTAGACCAGTTTACAGGCATTGCTGTATTCTGGGCTGTGGTGCAGTTCCTGTGTTGTCCATTACCTTACTTGGATAGAAGGAAGTTTCTTTGCTCATCAGTGGGAGTAGGGAGCCTTGAGCAGCCTACCTGTCCTTGGGGGAAGTGACCTCAGCACAAGAAGCTGTAGTAATTAGTTGTTTTGGACCATTTCTAGCTCTTTTGTAGTTCACTGTTTAAAATCCGCGTTTGCACGGCTTTGAGTGGTTGGGGGTTAAACAAGGTTAAACTTTTTCTGGCTCCGCCAAGTCTGCTCTTCAAATTTTCCCTTAAGGAAGCTCTACTCTTAGTATAACCAGACTACTCACTGTATTATAAGCCTAGCACTTGTTCTCAGTACTTCTCTACTAAGTAAGCACTCTCGTACTAAGTAAAGCACTACATCTACTTACCACCCCTGTGAATATCCACTTCCCTTAAAGGTATACCACTCCCTTATACTGTTCTAGCATGTCGAGTGGTAGATTACTGGTGCCGTCTCCAGTTCAGCTGGTCAATCTGGGTATCTTGAGACAATGCTACAATTGTCTCATGTACACAGACAACCCTCTCCTCCTCCCAACAAACACAAATACATGTGAGAGATGCAACTATATAGCCAAACTGGAGGCTGAACTCTCTCAACTCAGGGCTGGCATGACCAGACAGGAGGAGATGGCAACCACACACACAACAATCCCAGTCCCACATAGACCTACCAAAACTGCAAACCAAACACATAAAAACACAAAGACATACTCAGAGGCTCTAATAAAAAACTTACCAAAACAACAGAGGCTCCCAAAGCAGACATCCAAAAATCCACCACCACAAAACAAAACACAGGCAACACATACTTCAATAAATCAGTGTGTCGACCAATCGCAGCCCTTAAGGCCAAACACCTTGCCTGATACACTAGTGATAGGTGACTCCATAGTCAGACACACTGATGTCCCACTGACCAGGCTGAACAAGGAGAAGGTGACTGTGAGCTGTCTATCGGGAGCTAGGATCCACCACATAACACATGCACTCAGGTCACTCCAAAGCAAGTACAAATATGACTCCGTCATTGTCCATGCTGGTGTGAATGACCTGAGACGTACCTCCCTGGACTACATGAAAAGAGACATAGAGGAGCTCTCCGATTATGTAGCCCAGGCTGGTCTGACCCTGACCCTGAGCAGCATCTTGCCCTCACCAAGAATGATACCACAATACAAAGACAAGATGATCAGCTTTAACAACTGGCTCAAATACTGGTGTCATTCAAAGGGGATCCAATGTCTGTCTGCCTGGGATGATATGTTGGACAAGCCACGCTGCTTCGCAAGGGATGGCTTACACCTGTCACCACTGGGCTTCGGATATTGGTTAAGGCTCTTGCCACCCCATAGTGCCTTTTTAGGCAAGGCTCAAAAGACAAACCCACCTCCTTAGAAAACAAAATGGAAAAAACTAAGGGTAATGCTGCTCAGCAGAAGTCTAAATCTCAAGATGCAGGCACTTGATGCACTCCTCAGCATGGAGAACATCGACGTCTGTGCAGTAACTGAAACCTGGTTCAAGGCTCCTGAGAGCACCCCAGCACTACCAGGCTATACCTCATATCATGCATTTCGGCCCCAAAACCCAGGCCGAACCACAAAGGAGGGTGTCCATATTCATAAAGGACACCCACACCTCCAGGTTAGTAGCAACACATGAAGCATCAGAGACCATACAGGTGCAACTAACCATAGGCAAAACTGCTATACAACTGGTAGCATGTTACAGACCACCCTCCCAATCTCAAGAACCCACTCAGCCTTCCTGAAGACATTGGAGGATATGAATGTATCACAAAATACCATCATACTGGGAGACTTCAACTATCCAAACATAGATTGGGTACTTTATTCTAGCCCTAATACCCTAGCCCAAAGGTTCACACTGGAACAGTCACCTCTCCCACTAGGGGAGATAATATACTAGACCTGATCATCACAAACATGGGGACAAAATGCTGCACACCGGAAGTATACCCCTCACTAGTGAGATCTGACCACAAACTAATCACCCTGGATATACATATCCCACCTCCACCCCCAGCACAAAAGACCACAGTGAAAATCTTCTCAAAAGCAGACTTCACTCTTCTTAAGACTGAGATGGTATCCTTTAAGCCCACTGTGCCAGTGGATACCACATCCCACAATGCCGAATCCTTCACAAATGCTTTCTATGGACATCTCCAAGAATGCATGGATCATGCAATCCCAAACAAATCCAAGTCCCTCTCCACCAAATGTAAGCGTCCTGTCTGGTGGACCTCAGCCATAAACAAATTGTATAACAAAGAAGGAAGCTACTGCACGTCAGAGCGAAATCCCATGAAAGGAAGACATCTCTGATCAACATTAGCAGAAAACTACATTCTCTCATAAAAACATCCAAGGTAAACTTTGAGAGAAAAATCGCTAAGGACACTAAAGATAACCACAAAGCCTTCTTCAGCTATGTTAGAAACCTGGGCGGAAACCCTCAGATATGCTCAGAGTTGGTTCACAACAACAAAAAATACACTGAACCCACAGATATTGCTAACATTCTGGCTGACAGGTTCAGTGCAAATTTCTCCCCTCCTTCACCCCCAAAAGAAGAAATACTTATCCCAGCTGAATGTAATCTCCCTGTCATCTAAGATGTCCAAGTGAGAACCGCCCTAAACAAAGCAAAAAACACAGCATCAATTGGACCTGATGGTATCCTGGGGTGCGTGTTACGTGAACTCCAAGAGGAGCTAAACCCACACATAAAAATGCTATTTAACCTTAGCTTTACTTCGGGATATGTACCTGAACACTGGCGTACAGCAACAGTGGTCCCACTCCACAAGGGGGATGCCTCTACAGACCCTGAAAACTACCGCCCCATAAGCTTAACTAGCCTGGTCTGCAAAGCTATGGAAAGAATCATTATGGAACTCATAAACAGAGACATAGGGGACCTACAGACACTTGACCCCACCCAGTTCGGCTTTGTAATGGGCAGATCCTGCCTTTTAAACCTGGTTGACTTTTTCGAAACAGTCACTAGAGCCATTGATGAGGGCAAAGCAGTCCATACAACATACCTGGACTTGGCTAAGGCCTTCGACACAATACCCCACTCAGGCATCATAGATAAGCTAAACAGCTTAAAAGTAAACCCTTATGTCACTAGATGGGTTGCAAACTGGCTAAAGGACAGAACCCATAAAGTTAAAATCGCTGGAGCAATGTCAGACTCAAAGCCAGTCACAAGTGGTATCCCACAAGGATCTGTCCTGGGACCCATCTTGTTCGGCATTTATTTCTCAGATGTTAAAGCAAACATGGGAGGGCTGTGGCTGACAAAGTTTGCAGATGACTGCAAACTAGGCGCCATAGTCGATACACCAGCAGACACACATCCTACAAAAAGGCCTCACTGAAACGGACAACTGGTGCCTTAGTCACGGCCTTAAACTAAATGGCAAAAAATGTATAATCATCCCTTTTGGAAAAAACAAAGTACCCACAAATTAACACATAGACAGCAACCCACTGAGTATGGAAAAAGTAATCAGAGACCTAGGGACCCAAGTAGACAGCGACCTCTCATTTGACACCCACATTGCCAAAGTGGTTAGAAAAACATTCTACTTTGCACACCTCATCATGAAGGGATTCACATCCAGATCCAAGGATGTCATTGTACCCCTATATTCCTCCCTCATCAGACCCATGATTGAGTACAGTGCCCCATTTGGTATGTACCACACCCGGCATTTGCAACAGCTGGAGAGACCACAAAAGTATCTCACCAAAAGGATCAAGGGTCCCCAACATATGTCTTATTCTGCCAGACTAAAGAAACTTCAGCTCTATTCAGTAGCATACCACCTGCTCAAAGGTGATCTCTGCCTGACGTACAAGGCCATGTCCAATCAGGATCTGATGGACATGCTCCAACTCAAAAAATCCAAATCCATCAGGACCACAAGAGCTAAAGACTTAAACCTCGGCACAAGTATGAATAGGACATGCTGGAGGGATAGATTCATAACCCAGAGGCTTCCCATGCTTTGGAACAGGATCCCAGTTCGTATTAGGCAGAGCCCATCACTGACTCTCTTCAAGAGAAATCTTGATGAGTGGATGGGAGATCGTAAGTTTACCCCAGGAGTCACATATGTGTCACTGCTAGACAGGGGCACAGTAAACTAATTATATTATATAAGGGGACCTTCATTGTGTCACTATTAGACAGAGGCACAGTATTCTAGATTTATTCTGTGCATTTTTGTACCATTTCAAGGGGTGGCAAAAGCCACATCACTATGGCTAGGCTTACAAATGCCCCAGGGCAGATAGCCTAGTACTATACTATGAAACTATGAAACTATAAGATAAATTATGTATCAGAATGTAATTCCTATCATATGCCGACAAGATGAATTATGTACCAGAATGTAATTCCTATTATATGCAGACAGGATAAATTAGGCACCAGATTGTAATTCCTATTATATGCCGACAAGATAAATTAGGCACCAGAATGTAATGCCTGTTATATGCCGACAAGATAAATTAGGCACCAGAATGTAATTCCTATTATATGCCGACAAGATGAATTAGGCACCAGAATGTAATTCCTATTATATGCTGACAAGATAAATTAGGCACCTGAATGTAATTCCTATTATATGCTGACAAGATAAATTAGGCACCAGAATGTAGTTCCTATTATATGGCGACAAGATGAATTATGTACCAGAATGCAATTCCTGTTATATGCCGACAAGATAAATTAGGCAACAGAATGTAATTCCTATTATATGCTGACAAGATAAATTAGGCACCAGAATGTAATTCCTGTCATATGCCGATAAGATAAATTAAGCACCAGAATGTAATTCCTATTATATGCTGACAAGATAAATTAGGCACCAGAATGTAATTCCTATTAGATGCCGACAAGATAAATTAGGCACCAGAATGTAATTCCTATTATATGCCGACAAGATGAATTAGGCACCAGAATGTAATTCCTATTATATGCTGACAAGATAAATTATGCACCAGAATGCAATTCCTAATATATGCTGACAAGATAAATTAGGCACCAGAATGTAATTCCTATTATATGCCGGCAAGATATATTATACACCAGAATGTAATTCCTGTTATATGCCGACAAGATATATTATACACCAGAATGTAAGACATACTCAGAGGCTCTAATAAAAAACTTACCAAAACAACAGAGGCTCCCAAAGCAGACATCCAAAAATCCACCACCACAAAACAAAACACAGGCAACACATACTTCAATAAATCAGTGTGTCGACCAATCGCAGCCCTTAAGGCCAAACACCTTGCCTGATACACTAGTGATAGGTGACTCCATAGTCAGACACACTGATGTCCCACTGACCAGGCTGAACAAGGAGAAGGTGACTGTGAGCTGTCTATCGGGAGCTAGGATCCACCACATAACACATGCACTCAGGTCACTCCAAAGCAAGTACAAATATGACTCCGTCATTGTCCATGCTGGTGTGAATGACCTGAGACGTACCTCCCTGGACTACATGAAAAGAGACATAGAGGAGCTCTCCGATTATGTAGCCCAGGCTGGTCTGACCCTGACCCTGAGCAGCATCTTGCCCTCACCAAGAATGATACCACAATACAAAGACAAGATGATCAGCTTTAACAACTGGCTCAAGTACTGGTGTCATTCAAAGGGGATCCAATGTCTGTCTGCCTGGGATGATATGTTGGACAAGCCACGCTGCTTCATGAGGATGGCTTACACCTGTCACCACTGGGCTTCCGGATATTGGTTAAGGCTCTTGCCACCCCCATAGTGCCTTTTTTAGGCAAGGCTCAAAAGACAAACCCACCTCCTTAGAAAACAAAAATGGAAAAAACTAAGGGTAATGCTGCTCAGCCAGAAGTCTAAATCTCAAGATGCAGGCACTTGATGCACTCCTCAGCATGGAGAACATCGACGTCTGTGCAGTAACTGAAACCTGGTTCAAGGCTCCTGAGAGCACCCCAGCACTACCAGGCTATACCTCATATCATGCATTTCGGCCCCAAAACCCAGGCGAACCACAAAGGAGGGGAGTGTCCATATTCATAAAGGACACCCACACCTCCAGGTTAGTAGCAACACATGAAGCATCAGAGACCATACAGGTGCAACTAACCATAGGCAAAACTGCTATACAACTGGTAGCATGTTACAGACCACCCTCCCAATCTCAAGAACCCACTCAGCCTTCCTGAAGACATTGGAGGATATGAATGTATCACAAAATACCATCATACTGGGAGACTTCAACTACCCAAACATAGATTGGGTACTTTATTCTAGCCCTAATACCCTAGCCCAAAGGTTCACACTGGAACAGTCACCTCTCCCACTAGGGGAGATAATATACTAGACCTGATCATCACAAACATGGGGACAAAATGCTGCACACGGAAGTATACCCCTCACTAGTGAGATCTGACCACAAACTAATCACCCTGGATATACATATCCCACCTCCACCCCCAGCACAAAAGACCACAGTGAAAATCTTCTCAAAAGCAGACTTCACTCTTCTTAAGACTGAGATGGTATCCTTTAAGCCCACTGTGCCAGTGGATACCACATCCCACAATGCCGAATCCTTCACAAATGCTTTCTATGGACATCTCCAAGAATGCATGGATCATGCAATCCCAAACAAATCCAAGTCCCTCTCCACCAAATGTAAGCGTCCTGTCTGGTGGACCTCAGCCATAAACAAATTGTATAACAAAGAAGGAAGCTACTGCAGTCAGAGCGAAATCCCATGAAGGAAGACATCTCTGATCAACATTAGCAGAAAACTACATTCTCTCATAAAACATCCAAGGTAAACTTTGAGAGAAAAATCGCTAAGGACACTAAAGATAACCACAAAGCCTTCTTCAGCTATGTTAGAAACCTGGCGGAAACCCTCAGATATGCTCAGAGTTGGTTCACAACAACAAAAAATACACTGAACCCACAGATATTGCTAACATTCTGGCTGACAGGTTCAGTGCAAATTTCTCCCTCCTTCACCCCCAAAAGAAGAAATACTTATCCCAGCTGAATGTAATCTCCTGTCATCTAAGATGTCCAAGTGAGAACCGCCTAAACAAAGCAAAAACACAGCATCAATTGGACCTGATGGTATCCTGGGGTCGTGTTACGTGAACTCCAAGAGGAGCTAAACCCACACATAAAAATGCTATTTAACCTTAGCTTTACTTCGGGATATGTACCTGAACACTGGCGTACAGCAACAGTGGTCCCACTCCACAAGGGGGATGCCTCTACAGACCCTGAAAACTACCCCATAAGCTTAACTAGCCTGGTCTGCAAAGCTATGGAAAGAATCATTATGGAACTCATAAACAGAGACATAGGGGACCTACAGACACTTGACCCCACCCAGTTCGGCTTTGTAATGGGCAGATCCTGCCTTTTAAACCTGGTTGACTTTTTCGAAACAGTCACTAGAGCCATTGATGAGGGCAAAGCAGTCCATACAACATACCTGGACTTGGCTAAGGCCTTCGACACAATACCCCACTCAGGCATCATAGATAAGCTAAACAGCTTAAAAGTAAACCCTTATGTCACTAGATGGGTTGCAAACTGGCTAAAGGACAGAACCCATAAAGTTAAAATCGCTGGAGCAATGTCAGACTCAAAGCCAGTCACAAGTGGTATCCCACAAGGATCTGTCCTGGGACCCATCTTGTTCGGCATTTATTCTCAGATGTTAAAGCAAACATGGGAGGGCTGTGGCTGACAAAGTTTGCAGATGACTGCAAACTAGGCGCCATAGTCGATACACCAGCAGACACACACATCCTACAAAAAGGCCTCACTGAAACGGACAACTGGTGCCTTAGTCACGGCCTTAAACTAAATGGCAAAAAATGTATAATCATCCCTTTTGGAAAAAACAAAGTACCCACAAATTAACACATAGACAGCAACCCACTGAGTACGGAAAAAGTAATCAGAGACCTAGGGACCCAAGTAGACAGCGACCTCTCATTTGACACCCACATTGCCAAAGTGGTTAGAAAAACATTCTACTTTGCACACCTCATCATGAAGGGATTCACATCCAGATCCAAGGATGTCATTGTACCCCTATATTCCTCCCTCATCAGACCCATGATTGAGTACAGTGCCCCATTTGGTATGTACCTCACCCGGCATTTGCAACAGCTGGAGAGACCACAAAAGTACCTCACCAAAAGGATCAAGGGTCTCCAACATATGTCTTATTCTGCCAGACTAAAGAAACTTCAGCTCTATTCAGTAGCATACCACCTGCTCAAAGGTGATCTCTGCCTGACGTACAAGGCCATGTCCAATCAGGATCTGATGGACATGCTCCAACTCAAAAAATCCAAATCCATCAGGACCACAAGAGCTAAAGACTTAAACCTCGGCACAAGTATGAATAGGACATGCTGGAGGGATAGATTCATAACCCAGAGGCTTCCCATGCTTTGGAACAGGATCCCAGTTCGTATTAGGCAGAGCCCATCACTGACTCTCTTCAAGAGAAATCTTGATGAGTGGATGGGAGATCGTAAGTTTACCCCAGGAGTCACATATGTGTCACTGCTAGACAGGGGCACAGTAAACTAATTATATTATATAAGGGGACCTTCATTGTGTCACTATTAAACAGAGGCACAGTATTCTAGATTTATTCTGTGCATTTTTGTACCATTTCAAGGGGTGGCAAAAGCCACATCACTATGGCTAGGCTTACAAATGCCCCAGGGCAGATAGCCTAGTACTATACTATGAAACTATGAAACTATAAGATAAATTATGTATCAGAATGTAATTCCTATCATATGCCGACAAGATGAATTATGTACCAGAATGTAATTCCTATTATATGCAGACAGGATAAATTAGGCACCAGATTGTAATTCCTATTATATGCCGACAAGATAAATTAGGCACCAGAATGTAATGCCTGTTATATGCCGACAAGATAAATTAGGCACCAGAATGTAATTCCTATTATATGCCGACAAGATGAATTAGGCACCAGAATGTAATTCCTATTATATGCTGACAAGATAAATTAGGCACCTGAATGTAATTCCTATTATATGCTGACAAGATAAATTAGGCACCAGAATGTAGTTCCTATTATATGGCGACAAGATGAATTATGTACCAGAATGCAATTCCTGTTATATGCCGACAAGATAAATTAGGCAACAGAATGTAATTCCTATTATATGCTGACAAGATAAATTAGGCACCAGAATGTAATTCCTGTCATATGCCGATAAGATAAATTAAGCACCAGAATGTAATTCCTATTATATGCTGACAAGATAAATTAGGCACCAGAATGTAATTCCTATTAGATGCCGACAAGATAAATTAGGCACCAGAATGTAATTCCTATTATATGCCGACAAGATGAATTAGGCACCAGAATGTAATTCCTATTATATGCTGACAAGATAAATTATGCACCAGAATGCAATTCCTAATATATGCTGACAAGATAAATTAGGCACCAGAATGTAATTCCTATTATATGCCGGCAAGATATATTATACACCAGAATGTAATTCCTGTTATATGCCGACAAGATATATTATACACCAGAATGTAATTCCTGCTATATGCTGACAGATTAATTATGTACCAGAATGTAATTCCTATTATATGCTGACAAGATAAATTAGGCACCAGAATCTAAGTCCTTTTATATGCTGACAAGTCGAATTAGGCACCAGAATGTAATTGCTATTATATGCCGACAAGATAAATTAGGCACCAAAATGTAATTCCTCTTATATGCTGACAAGATAAATTAGGTACCAGAATGTAATTCCTATTATATGCTGACAGGATAAATTAGCCAACAGAATGTAATTGCTATTATATGCCAACAAGATAAATTAGGCACCAAAATGTAATTCCTGTTATATGCTGACAAGATAAGTTATGTACAAGAATGTAATTCCTATTATATGCTGACAAGATAAATTATGCATCAGAATGTAATTCCTATTATATGCCGACAAGATAAATTAGGCACCAGAATGCAATTCCTATTATATGCCGACAAGATATATTATGCACCGGAATGTAATTCCTGTTATATGCTGACAAGATAAATTAGGGACCAGAATGTAATTCCTATTATATGCTGACGAGATAAATTAGGCACCAGAATGTAATTCCTATTATATGCCGACAAGATAAATTATGTACCAGAATGTAATTCCTATTATATGCAGACAAGATAAATTAGGCACCAGAATGTAATTCCTATTATATGCTGACAAGATAAGTTATGCACCAGAATATAATTCCTATTATATGCTGACAAGATAAATTATGTACCAGAATGTAATTCCTATTATATGCTGACATGATAAATTAGGCACCAGAATGTAATTCTTATTATATGCCGACAAGATAAATTAGGCACCAGAATGTAATTCCTATTATATGCCGACAAGATAAATTAGGCACCAGAATGTAATTCCTTTTATATGCAGACAAGGTAAATTAGGCACCAGAATGTAATTCCTGTTATATGCCGACAAGATAAATTAGGCACCAGAATGTAATTCCTATTATATGCCGACAAGATAAATTAGGCACCAGAATGTAATTCCTATTATATGCTGAAAAGATAAGTTATGCACCAGAATGTAATTCCTATTATATGCCGACAAGGTAAATAAGGCACCAGAATGTAATTCCTATTATATGCTGACAAGAGAAATTAGGCACCAGAATGCAATTCCTATTATATGCTGACAAGATAAACTAGGCACCAGAATGTAATTCCTGTTCTATGCCGACAAGATAAATTACATACCAGAATTATATTCCTATTATATGCTGACAATATAAATTATGTACCAGAATGTAATTCCTATTATATGCTGACAAGATAAATTAGGCACCAGAATGTAATTCCTGTTATGAGCCGACGATATAAATTACATACCACAATTTTATTCCTTATATATGCCGACAAGATATATTACATACAAGAATTTTATTCCTATTATATGCCGACAAGATAAATTAGTCACCAGAATGCAATTCCTATTATATGCCGACAAGATAAATTACATACCAGAATTTTATTCCTATTATATGCCGACAGATGAATTATGTACCAGAATGTAATTCCTACTATTTGCCGACAAGATGAATTATGTACTAGAATGTAATTCCTACTATATGCCAACAAGATAAATTAGGCACCAGAATGTAATTCCTCTTATATGCCTTCAAGATATACTATACACCAGAATGTAATTCCTGTTATATGCCGACAAGATAAATTATGTACCAGAATGTAATTCCTATTATTTGCTGACAAGATAAATTAGGCACCAGAATGTAATTATTGTTATATGCTGACAAGATAAATTATATACCAAAATGTAATTCCTATTATATGCTGACAAGATAAATTAGGCACCAGAATGTAATTCCTATTAAATGCTGACAAGATAAATTAGGCACCAGAATGTAATTCCTATTAAATGCTGACAAGATAAATTAGGCACCAGAATGTAATTCCTATTATATGCCAACAAGATAAATTACATACCAGAATTGTATTCCTATTATATGCCGACAAGAAAAATTACATACCAAAATTTTATTCCTATTATATGCCAACAGATAAATTATGTACCAGAATGTAATTCCTATTATATGCTGAAAAGAAAAATTACATACCAGAATTTTATTCCTATTATATGCCGACAAGATGAATTATGTACTAGAATTTAATTCCTATTATATGCTGACAAGATAAATTAGGCACTAGAATGTAATTCGTATTATATGCCAACAAGTTAAATTAGGCACCAGAGTGTAATTCCTGTTACATGCCAAGATAAATTAGGCACGAGAATGTAATTCCTATTATATGCCGACAAGGTAAATTAGGCACCAGAATGTAATTCCTATTATATGCTGACAAGATCAGTTAGGCACCAGAATGTAATTCCTATTATATGCAGACAAGATAAATTAGGCACCAGAATGTAATTCCTATTATATGCCGACAAGATAAATTAGGCACCAGAATGTAATTTCTATTATATACCGACAAGATGAATTAGGCACCAGAATGCAATTCCTATTACATACTGACAAGATAAATTATGCACCAGAATGTAATTACCATTATATGCTGACAAGATAAATTAGGCACCAGAATGTAATTCCTATTATATGCCGACAAGATATATTATACACCAGAATGTAATTCCTGTTATATGCCGACAAGATAAATTATGTACCAGAATGTAATTCCTATTATATGCTGACAAGATAAATTAGGCACCAGAAAGTAATTCCTGTTATATGCTGACAAGATAAATTATGTACCAGAATGTAATTCCTTTTATATGCTGACAAGATAAATTAGGCACCAGAATGTAATTCCTATTAAATGCTGACAAGATAAATTAGGCACCAGAATGTAATTCTTAATATATATGCCGACAAGATAAATTATGCACCAGAATGTAATTCCTATTATATGCCGACAAGATAAATTATGCACCAAAATGTAATTCCTATTATATGCTGACAAGATAAATGAGGCACCAGAATGTAATTTTTATTATATGCCGACAAGATAAATTAGGCACCAGTATGTAATTCCTATTATATGCCGACAAGATATATTATGCAGCAGAATGTAATTCCTATTATATGCCGACAAGATAAATTAGGCACCAGAATGTAATTCCTATTATATGCCAGCAAGATAAATTATGCACCAGAATGTAATTCCTATTATATGCCGACAAGATAAATTACATGCCAGAATGTAATTCCTATTATATGCCGACAAGATAAATTTCGCACCAGAATGTAATTCCTTTTATATGCCGACAAGATAGATGATGCAGCAGAATGTAATTCCTATTATATGCCGACAAGATAAATTAGGCACCGAATATAATTCCCATTATATGCCGACAAGAATAATTAGGCACCAGAATGTAATTCCTATTATATGCTGACAAGATAAATTAGGCACCAGAATGTAATTCCTATTATATGTCGAGAAGATGAATTAGACACCAGAATGTAGTTCCTATTATACGCCGACAAGATCATTTATGTACCAGAATGTAATTCCTGTTATATGCCGACAAGATAAATTAGGCACCAGCATGTAATTCCTATTATATGCTGACAAGATAAATTAGGCAACAGAACGTAATTCCTGTTATATGCCGACAAGATAAATTAGGCACCAGAATGTAATTCCTATTATATGCCGACACGGTAAATAAGGCACCAGAATGTAATTCCTATTATATGCTAACAAGATAAATTAGGCACCAGAATGTAATTCCTATAATATGCCGAAAAGATAAATTAGGCACCAGAATGTAATTCCTATTAGATGCCGACAAGATAAATTAGGCACAAGAATGTAATTCCTATTATATGCCGACAAGATATATTTTACACCAGAATGTAATTCCTGTTATATGTTGACAAGATATATTATACACCAGAATGTAATTCCTGTTATATGCCGACAAGATAAATTATGTGCCAGAATGTAATTCCTATTATATGCTGACAAGATAAATTAGGCACCAGAATGTATTTCCTGTTATATGCTGACAAGATAAATTATGTACCAGAATGTAATTCCTATTATATGCAGACAAGATAAATTAGGCACCAGAATGTAATTCCTATTATATGCCGACAAGATAAATTAGGCAGCAGAATGTAATTCCTGTTATATGCTGACAAGATAAATAATGTACCAGAATGTAATTCCTGTTATATGCTGACAAGATAAATTAGGCATCAGAATGTAATTCCTATTATATGCCGACAAGATAAATTAGGCACCAGAATGTAATTCCTGTTATATGATGACAAGATAAATTATGCACCAGAATGTAATTCCTATTATATGCCGACAAGATAAATTACATGCCAGAATGTAATTCCTATTATATGCCGACAAGATAAATTTCACACCAGAATGTAATTCCTTTTATATGCCGACAAGATAAATGATGCAGCAGAATGTAATTCCTATTATATGCCGACAAGATAATTTAGGCACCAGAATGTAATTCCTATTATATGCCGACAAGGTAAATTATGCACCAGAATATAATTACTATTATATGCCGACGAGATAAATTATGCACCAGAATGTAATTCCTATTATATACCGACAAGATAAATTAGGCACTGAATATAATTCCTATTATATGCCGACAAAAATAATTAGGCACCAGAATGTAATTCCTATTATATGCTGACAAGATAAATTAGGCACCAGAATGTAATTCCTATTATATGTCGAGAAGATGAATTAGACACCAGAATGTAGTTCCTATTATACGCCGACAAGATCATTTATGTACCAGAATGTAATTCCTGTTATATGCCGACAAGATAAATTAGGCACCAGCATGTAATTCCTATTATATGCTGACAAGATAAATTAGGCAACAGAACGTAATTCCTGTTATATGCCGACAAGATAAATTAGGCACCAGAATGTAATTCCTATTATATGCCCACACGGTAAATAAGGCACCAGAATGTAATTCCTATTATATGCTGACAAGATAAATTAGGCACCAGAATGTAATTCCTATAATATGCCGACAAGATAAATTAGGCACCAGAATGTAATTCCTATTAGATGCCGACAAGATAAATTAGGCACAAGAATGTAATTCCTATTATATGCCGACAAGATGAATTAGGCACCGGAATGTAATTCCTATTATATGCTTGCAAGATAAATTATGCACCAGAATGTAATTCCTAATATATGCTGACAAGATAAATTAGGTACCAGAATGTAATTCCTATTATATGCCGACAAGATATATTTTACACCAGAATGTAATTCCTGTTATATGTTGACAAGATATATTATACACCAAAATGTAATTCCTGTTATATGCCGACAAGATAAATTATGTGCCAGAATGTAATTCCTATTATATGCTGACAAGATAAATTAGGCACCAGAATGTATTTCCTGTTATATGCTGACAAGATAAATTATGTACCAGAATGTAATTCCTATTATATGCAGACAAGATAAATTAGGCACCAGAATGTAATTCCTATTATATGCCGACAAGATAAATTAGGCAGCAGAATGTAATTCCTGTTATATGCTGACAAGATAAATAATGTACCAGAATGTAATTCCTGTTATATGCTGACAAGATAAATTAGGCATCAGAATGTAATTCCTATTATATGCCGACAAGATAAATTAGGCACCAGAATGTAATTCCTGTTATATGATGACAAGATAAACTATGTACCCGAATGCAATTCCTATTATATGCTGACGATAAATTATGCACCACATTATAATTCCTATTATATGCCGACAAGATAAATTAGCACCAGGATGTAATTCCTATTATATGCTGACAAGATAACTTAGGCACCAGAATGTAATTCCTAATATATGCCGACAAGATGAATTATGTACCAGCATGTAATTCCTGTTATATGCCGACAAGATAAAGTAGGCACCAGAATGTAATTCCTATTATATGCCGACAAGGTAAATTAGGCACCAGAATGTAATTCCTATTATATGCTGACAAGAAAAATTAGGCACCAGAATGTAATTCCTGTTATATGCCGACAAGATAAATTAGGCACCAGAATGTAGTTCCTATTATATGCTGACAAGATGAATTAGGCTCCAGAATGTAATTCCTATTATATGCTGACAAGACACATTATGCACCAGAATGTAATTCCTATTATATGCTGACAAGATAAATTAGGCACCAGAATGTAATTCCTATTATATGCCGGCAAGATATATTATACACCAGAATGTAATTCCTGTTATATGACAACAAGATATATTATACACCAGAATGCAATTTCTGTTATATGCCGACAAGTTAAATTATGTACCAGAATGTAATTCCTATTATATGCTGACAAGATAAATTATGTACCAGAATGTAATTCCTATTATATGCTGACAAGATAAATTAGGCACCAGAATGTAATTCCTATTAAATGCTGGAAAGATAAACTAGGCACCATAATGTAATTCCTATTATATGCCAACAAGATAAATTATGCACCGAAATGTAATTCCTATTATATGCCAACAAGATAAATTAGGCACCAGAATGTAATTCCTATTATATCCTGACAAGATAAATTATGTACCAGAATGTAATTCTTATTATATGCCGACAAGATAAATGAGGCACCAGAATGTAATTCCTATTATATGCCGACAAGGTAAATTATGCACCCGAATATAATTCCTATTATATGCCAACATGATAAATTATACACCAGAATGTAATTCCTAGTATATGCCGACAAGATAAATTAGGCACCGAATGTAATTACTATTGTATGCCGACAAGATAAATTAGGCACCAGGTTGTAATTCCTATTATATGCTGACAAGATAAATTAGGCACCAGAATGTAATTCCTATTATATGCCGGCAAGATATATTATACACTAGAATGTAATTCCTGTTATATGCCGACAAGATAAATTATGTACCAGAATGTAATTCCTATTATATGCTGACTAGATAAGTTAGGCACCAGAATGTAATTCTTGTTATATGCTGACAAGATTAATTATGTATCAGAATGTAATTCCTATTATATGCTGACAAGATAAATTAGGCACCAGAATGTAATTCCTATTAAATGCTGGCAAGATAAACTAGTCACCAGAATGTAATTCCTATTATATGCCGACAAGATAAATGAAGCACCAGAATTTAATTCTTATAATATGCCGACAAGGTAAATTATGCACCAGAATATAATTCCTATTATATGCCAACATGATAAATTATACACCAGAATGTAATTCCTATTATATGTCGACAAGATAAATTAGGCACCGCATGTAATTCCTATTATATGCCGACAAGATAAATTAGGCAACAGAATGTAATTCTTATTATATGCCAACAAGATAAATTAGGCACCAGAACGTAATTCCTATTATTTGCCGACAAGATAATTTAGGCACCAGAATGTAATTCCTATTATATGCTGACAAGATAACTTAGGCAGCAGAATGTAAATCCTGTCATATGCTGACAAGATAAATTATGTACAAGAATGTAATTCCTATTATATGCTGACAAGATAAATTAGGCAGCAGAATGTAATTCCTATTATATGCCGACAAGATAAATTAGGCACCAGAATGTAATTCCTATTATATGCCGACAAGATAAATTATGCACCAGAATGTAATTCCTATTATATGCTGACAAGATAAATTATGTGCCAGAATGTAATTCCTATTATATGCTGACAAGATAAATTATGTAACAGAATGTAATTCCTATTATATGCTGACATGATGAATTAGGCACCAGATTGTAATTCCTATTATATGCCGACAAGATAAATTTGGCACCAGAATATAATTCGTGTTATATGTTGACAAGATAAATTATGTACCAGAATGTAATTCCTATTATATGCTGACAAGATAAATTATGCACCAGAATGTAATTCCTATTATATGCCGACAAAATAAATTAGGCACCAGAATGTAATTCCTATTATATGCCGACAAGATAAATAATGCAGCAGCATGTAATTCCTATTATATCCTGACAAGATAAATTATGCACCAGAATGTAATTCCTGTTATATGCCGACAAGATAAATTATGCACCAGAATTTAATTCCTATTATATGCCGACAAGATATATCATGCACCAGAATGTAATTCCTGTTGTATGCTGACAAGATAAATTAGGCACCAGAATGTAATTCCTATTATATGCTGATAAGATGAATTAGGCACCAGAATGTAATTCCTATTATATGCCGACAAGATAAATTAGGCACCAGAATGTAATTTCTATTATATGTTGACAAGGTAAATTAGGCAGCAGAATGTAATTGCTATTATATGCCGACAAGATAAATTAGGTACCAGAATGTAATTTCTATTATATTCCTACAAGATAAATTAGGCACGAGAATGTAATTCCTATTATATGCCAACAAGATAAATTAGGCACCAGAATGTTATTCTTATAATATGCCGACTTGATAAATTAGGCACCAGAATGTAATTCCTTTTATATGCCGACAAGATAAATTAGGCACCAGAATGTAATTCCTTTTATATGCTGACAAGATAAATTATGCAGCAGAATGTAATTCCTATTATATGCTGACAAGACAAATTATGCACCAGAATGTAATTCCTGTTATATGTCAAGATAAATTATGCACCAGAATGTAATTCCTATCATAGGCCGACAAGATAAATTAGGCACCAGAATGTAATTCCTATTATATGCCAACAAGATAAATTAGGCACCTGAGTGTAATTCCTATTATATGCTGACAAGATAAATTAGGCACCAGAATGTAATTCCTATTATATACAGACAGGATAAATTATGTACCAGAATGTAATTCCTATTATATGCAGACAAGATACATTAGGCACCAGAATGTAATTCCTATTATATGCCGCCAAGATGAATTAGGCTCCAGAATGTAATTCCTATTATATGCTGACAAGATACATTATGCACCAGAGTGTAATTCCTATTATATGCTGACAAGATAAATTAGGCACCAGAATGTAATTCCTATTATATGCCGGCAAGATATATTATACACCAGAATGGAATTCCTGTTATATGCCGACAAGATAAATTATGTACCAGAATGTAATTCCTATTATATGCTGACTAGACAAGTTAGGCACCAGAATGTAATTCTTGTTATATGCTGACAAGATAAATTATGTACCACAATGTAATTCCTATTATATGCTGACAAGATAAATTAGGCACCAGAATGTAATTCCTATTAAATGTTGGCAAGATAAACTAGGCACCAGAATGTAATTCCTATTATATGCCCACAAGACAAATTATGCACAGGAATGTAATTCCTATTATATGCCGACAAGATAAATTAGGCACCAGAATGTAATTCCTATTATGTGCCGACAAGATAATTTAGGCACCAGAATGTAATTCCTATTATATGCCGACAAGATAAATTAGGCACCAGAATGTAAATCCTGTCATATGCTGACAAGATAAATTATGTACAAGAATGTAATTCCTATTATATGCTGACAAGATAAATTATGCACCAGAATGTAATTCCTATTATATGCCGACAAAATAAATTAGGCACCAGAATGTAATTCCTATTGTATGCCAACAAGATAAATTATGCAGCAGAATGTAATTCCTATTTTATGCTGACAAGATTAATTATGCACCAGAATGTAATTCCTGTTATATGCCGACAAGATAAATTATGCACCAGAATGTAATTCCTATTATATGCCGACAAGATATATCATGCCCCAGAATGTAATTCCTTGTGTATGCTGACAAGATGAATTAGGCACCAGAATGTAATTCCTATTATATGCCGACAAGATAAATTAGGCACCAAAATGTAATTCCTATTATATGCCGACAAGATAAATTAGGCACCAGAATGTAATCCCTATTATATGCCGACAAGGTAAATTAGGCACCAGAATGTAATTGCTATTATATGCCGGCAAGGTAAATTAGGTACCAGAATGTAATTCCTATTATATTCCTATAAGATAAATTAGGCACGAGAATGTAATTCCTATTATATGCCTTCAAGATAAATTAGGCACGAGAATGTAATTCCTATTATATGCCTTCAAGATAAATTAGGCACCAGAATGTAATTCCTATTATATGCCAACAAGATAAATTACGCACCAGAATGTAATTCTTATTATATGACGATATTCCTGGATTTATAAGTATTTTTTCTGGCTTTCGCTTAAATTACTGCATCTCGACTGCATTTTGCTTAAAAAACAGCTCTGCATATTGTTTTTTCTGTACTTGTGTTGAATTTATACTGTTAGCCCTTTAAAAAGTTATTTTTTGTTTAATTTAATTGTTAGGCTAACACACTGAAGTGCGCTAGCTGTTTTATAGCATTTACTGTTTTTTACTGTATCTTTTTCTCCTTTCCCTGTAAAAAAAGAAAAAAAAAACAAAAAAAATATCCTTGTTTTCCCGCTTTTCTGAACTAGAATAGTCCAGTCTTCAGATTTTGCTGATCTCTGGGCTTTGTCTTAGTTCCTGTGCTATCCATATCCTTATTTGGATAAGGGGAAGCTTCTTTGTTCACCAGTGGGAGTGGGGAGCACTGATCAACCTATTTGTCCCTAGAGGATTGGTTCCAGCCCAGCAACTTGTAGTTTATTGGCCATTTTGGGTCAATTCCTGGCTCTTTTCAACCCCCTGCTATAAAGCCCACTTTTGCGTGCATTAGCGCATTTTAGCACAAATTAGCACGAAGTTGCTCATAGAGCAGCATAGGGCAGCGCCAGTTAATCAAGTTTAAACTATTTCTGGCTCCGTAAAGTCTGCTCTTCAATTTTTACCTTAGAACTGTTCTACTTGCAATCTAAACAGCCTATACTCTAGCTGAAAAGCTCAGCACTTGCTCCTAAAGCATTTTTTATACAGGTAAAGCACTCTTAAACAAAAGAAAGTACTTCATTCACCTAAATTCCCTTGAGTACCCATTTCCCTATAGGTCCTTTCTGACTCAGTTACACAGCAATCTTTTTCACTATTTCTAGCATGTCGAAGGGTCAGTTGCTGGCGTCCTCTCCTGTTCAGCTGGTGAATCTGGGAATCTTGAGGCAATGTTACAATTGCCTCATGTACAGACAACCCTCTCCTCCTCCCAACAAATACAAATATATGCGAGAGATGCAACTATATAGCCAAACTGGAGGCTGAGCTCTCTCAATTCAGTACTGGCAAGACCAGTCAGGAGGAGAAGGTAACCACGCACACCACAAACCCAGTCTCACATAGAACTATCACAACTGCAAACCAAACACATAAACACACAAAAACATACTCGGAGGCGCTGATTAAAAATCTACCAAAACAACATAGACCTCCAAAGCAGACACCCAAGCAACCGCCACCTCAAGACATAGCACATGCAACACATAGTTCACAAAGTCAGTGTGCTAAACAGTCACAGCCCTTAAGGACAAACAACATGCCAGGCACACTGGTAATAGGTGACTCCATAGTCAGACACACTGATGTCCCGCTCACCAGACTGAACAAGGAAAAGGTCACAGTAAGCTGCCTGTCGGGAGCTAGAATCCGCCACATAACACAAGCACTCAGGTCACTCCACAGCAAGTACAAATATGACTCAGTCATTGTACATGCCGGTGTGAACGACCTGAGACGTACCTCCCTGGACTACATGAAAAGAGACATAGAGGAGCTCTCTGTTTATGTAGCCCAGGCTGGTATGACCCTGACCCTGAGCAGCATCTTACCCTCACCAAGAATGATGCCACAGTACAAAGACAAAATGATCAGTTTTAACAATTGGCTTAATTACTGGTGTCATTCTAAGGGGATCCAATGTCTGTCTGCTTGGGATGACATGCTTGACAAGCCACGCTGCAAGGGATGGCTTGCAGCTGTCACCCTGGGCTTCCGGATATTGGCCAAGGCTCTTGCCACCCCATAGTGCCTTTTTAGGCAAGGCTCAAATGACAAACCTACCTCCTAGAAAACACAAGTGGAAAAAAACTAAGGGTAATGCTGCTCAATGCCAGAAGTCTAAACCTCAAGATGCACGCCTCGAAGCCCTCCTCAGTATGGAGAACATCGATGTCTGTGCAGTGACTGAAACCTGGTTCAAGGCTCCTGAGAGCACCCCAGCACTATCAGGTTTTACCTCATATCATGCTTTCTGGCCCCAAAACTTGGACCGAACCACAAAGGAGGGGAGTATCCATATTCATCAAAGATACCCACACCTCCAGGTTAGTGGCAACGCACGAAGCATCGGAGACCATCCAGGTGCAAATAACCATAGGCAAAACTGCCTTACAGTTTGTAGCATGCTACAGACCACCCTCTCAAACTCAGGAACCCCACACAGCCTTCCTGAAGACACTGGAGAGTATGAATGTCTCTCCAAATACCATCATATTGGGAGACTTCAACTACCCAAACATAGACTGGGAACATTACTCAAGCCCCAAAACCCTAGCCCAATGGTTCCTAGAATTCATAAACTCAAATGCAATGGAACAACTAGTCACCATTCCCACAAGAGGAGACAATATACTAGACCTGATCATCACAAACATGGGGACAAAATGCTCCACACCGGAAGTATATCCCTCTTTGGTAAGATCAGACCATAAATTAATCTCACTGGAAATCCACATCCTGCCCCCACGCCCTGGCGAAAAGACCACAGTGAAGAACTTCTCAAAAGCCAACTTCACACTTCTTAAGACTGAAGTGGTATCCTTCAAGGCCCATGGGCCAGTGGAAACCACAACCCACACTGCTGAATCCTTTGAAAATGCCTTCTACGGGCACCTTCAAGAATGCATGGATCTTGCAATCCCAAATAAAACCAAGACCCATTCCCCCAAAGGCAGGCGCCCGGTCTGGTGGACCCCAGCCATAAACAAACTTTACAACAGGAGGAGGAAGCTACTACATGACAGAGCAAAATCCCTAAAAGGGAAGGCATCTCTGATCAGTACTAGCAAAAAACTACGATCACTCATAAAATCATCCAAGGCCAACTTTGAGAGAAAAATCGCAAAAGACACAAAAGACAATCACAAGGCCTTCTTTAACTATGTTAGAAACCTGGGTGGAAACTCCCAGATATGCTCAGAGTTAGTCCAAAATGACACAAAATACACTGAACCCACTGACATTGCCAACATTCTGGCAGACAGGTTCAGTGCAAATTTCTCCTCCCCCTCCCCCCCCAAAAGGAGAAATAACTATCCCAGCAGAGTGTAGCCTCCCTAACATCTCAGATGCCCAGGTAAGAGCCGCCCTCTCTAAAGCTAAAAACACAGCATCAATGGAACTGGATGATGTCCCATGCTGTGTGCTACATGAACTCCAAGAGGAACTAAACCCACACATAAGGCTGCTGTTTAATCTTAGCCTTACTACAGGATACGTACCCAAAGAGTGGCATACGGCAACATTGGTCCCACTTCACAAAGGCGGTGCTTCTATGGACCCTGGAAATTACCGCCCCATAAGCTTGATGAGCCTGGTCTGCAAAGCTATGGAGAGGATCATTATTGAACTCATAAACAAAGACATTGGGGACCTACAGACATTGGATCCTACCCAGTTTGGCTTTGTCAAGGGTAGATCCTGCCTTTTAAACTTGGTCGACTTTTTTGAAACAGTCACTAAGGCCATTGATGAGGGTAAGGCTGTTCACATAGCCTACCTTGACCTTGCAAAAGCCTTTGACACAATACCCCACTCGGGCATCATAGACAAACTCACCAGCTTAAATATAAACCCATATGTCACAAGATGGGTTGCAAACTGGCTCAAGGACATCAGAGTTGCTGGAGTCATGTCAGACTCTAAGCCAGTCACAAGCGGTGTCCCACAGGGCTCAGTCCTGGGACCCCTCTTGTTCGGCATTTATTTTTCCAAGGTACAGGCAAACATAGGAGGATTGTGGCTGACAAAGTTCGCAGATGACTGCAAACTGGGCGCCATAATTGATACTCCAGTGGACACAAACATCCTTCAGAGAGGCCTCATAGAAACGGATAATTGGTGCCAGAGCCATGGCCTTAAGCTGAGCACAAAAATGTATAGTCATACCCTTTGGGAAAAACAAGGTACCCACAAATTACCACATAGGTGGTAATCCATTAAGTACAGAAGAGGTAATCAGGGACCTAGGGACCCAGGTTGACAGTAACCTCTCATTTGACACTCACATTGCCGAAGTGGTTAGGAAGACCTTCTATATTGCCCACCTTATCATGAAGGGTTTCACATCTAGATCAAGAGAGGTCATTGTGCCCCTGTACTCTTCTCTTATCAGGCCAATGATTGAGTACAATGCCCCATTTGGGATGTATCTTACCCGACACCTGCAGCAGTTGGAAAGACCCCAAAAGTTCCTCACCAAGAGGATAAAGGGTCTTAAACATATGTCATATGCTGCCCGACTGAAAAAACTCCAGCTCTATTCAGTCGCATACCACCTACTCAGAGGTGATCTGTGCCTGACATACAAGGCCATGTCCAATCCGGAATTAATGGACATGCTCCACCTCAGAAAATCCAAATCCATCAGAGGCACGAGAGCAAGAGACTTAAACCTCAACACAAAAATAAATAGGACGTGCTGGAGGGACAGATTCATAACAAAGAGGCTCCCTACACTCTGGAACAGAATCCCAATCCATGTTAGGCAGAGCCCCTCACTAACTCTATTCAAGAGAAATCTTGACGAGTGGATGGGAGAAAGTAGGTTTACCCCGGGGGTCATCTCTGTGTCACTACTAGACAGAGGCACAGTAAACTAAACCCTAAAAGGGCATAGTATTGTCATCCTAAGGGGTGGAGAAAGCCGCACACACTCTGGCTAGGCTTATAAATGCCCTAGGGCAGATAGCCTAGTATGAACCTATGAACCTATGATAAATTAGGCACCAGAATGTAATTCCTATTATATGCCGACATGATAAACTAGGCACCAGAATGTAATTCCTGTTATATGCTGACAAGATAAATTATGCAGCAGAATGTAATTCAAATTATATGCTGACAAGATAAATTATGTACCAGAATGTAATTCCTATCATAGGCCGACAAGATAAATTAGTCACCAGAATGTAATTCCTATAATATGCCGACAAGATAAATTAGGCACCAGAGTGTAATTCCTATTATATGCCGACATGATAAATTAGGCACCAGAATGTAATTCCTATTATATACCGACAAGATAAATTATGTACCAGAATGTAATTCCTATTATATGCAGACAAGATAAATTAGGCACCAGAATGTAATTCCTATTATATGCTGATAAGATAAATTATGTACCAGAATGTAATTCCTGTTATATGCCAAAAAGATAAATTAGGCACCAGAATGTAATTCCTATTATATGCCGACAAGATAAATTAGGTACCAGAATGTAATTCATGTTATATGCTGACAAGATAAATTAGGCACCAGAATGTAATTCGTGTTATATGCCGGCAATATAAATTAGGCACCAGAATGTAATTCCTATTATATGCCGACAAGATAAATTATGCACCAGAATGTAATTCTTATTATATGCCTACAAGATAAATTATGTACTAGAGTGTAATTCCTATTATGTGCCGAAAAGATATATTATGCACCAGAATGTAATTCCTATTATATGCCAAGATAAATTAGGCACCAGAATATAATTTGTGTTATATGCTGACAAGAGAAATTATGTACCAGAATCTAATTCCTATTATATGCTGACAAGATAAATTAGGCACCAGAATGTAATAACTATTATATGCTGAGAAGATAAATTAGGCTCCAGAATGTAATTCCTACTATATGCTGACAAGATAAATTAGGTACCAGAATATAATTCCTGTTATATGCCGACAAGATAAATTAGGCACCAGAATGTAATTCCTGTTATATGCCGACAAGGTAAATTAGGCACCAGAATGTAATTCGTATTATATGCCGACAAGATAAATTATGCAGCGGAATGTAATTCCTATTATATGCCGACAAGATAAATTATGTACCAGAATGTAATTCCTATTATATGCCGACAAGATAAATTAGGCACCAGAATGTAATTCCTGTTATATGCTGACAAGATAAATTATGTACTAGAATGTAATTCCTAGCTGACAAGATAAATTAGGCACCAGAATATAATTCCTGTTATATGCCGACAAGATAAATTAGGCACCAGAACGTAATTCCTATTATATGCCGAGAAGATAAATTATGCACCAGAATGTAATTCCTATTATATGCTGACAAGATAAATTAGGCACCAGAATGTAATTCCTATTATATGCCAACAAGATAAATTTGGCACCAGAATGTAATTCCTATTATATACCGACAAGATAAATTATGTACCAGAATGTAATTCCTGTTATATGCTGAGAAGATAAATAAGGCAGCAGAATGCAATTCTTATTATATGCCGACAAGATGAATTAGGCACAAGAATGTAATTCCTATATTATGCTGACATGATAAATTAGGCACGAGAATGTAATTCCTATTATATGCTGACAAGATAAATTATGTACCAGAATTTAATTCCTGTTATATGCTGGCAAGATACATTAGGCAGCAGAATGTAATTCCTATTACATGCTGGCAAGATAAACTAGGCACCAGAATGTACTTCCTATTATATGCCAACAAGATAAATTATGCACCAGAATGTAATTCCTATTATATGCCGACAAGATAAATAAGGCACCAGAATGTAATTCCTATTATAGGCTGACAAGATAAATTATGCACCAGAATGTAATTCTTATTATATGTCGACAAGATAAATGAGGCACCAGAATGTAATTCCTATTATATGCCGACAAGATAAATTAGGCACCGAATGTAATTCCTATTATATGCCGACAAGATAAATTAGGCACCAGAATGTAATTTCTATTATATGCTGACAAGATAAATTAGGCACCAGAATGTAATTCCTATTATATGCCGACAAGATAAATTAGCCACCAGAATGTAATTCCTATTATATGCTGACAAGATAAATTATGTACCAGAATGTAATTCCTATTATATGATGACAAGATAAATTATGTAACAGAATGTAATTCCTATTATATGCTGAAATGATGAATTATTCACCAGATTGTAATTGCTGTTATATGCCGACAAGATAAATTTGGCACCAGAATGTAATTCATGTTATATGTTGACAAGATAAATTATGTACCAGAATGTAATTCCTATTATATGCTGACAAGATAAATTATGCACCAGAATGTAATTCCTATTATATGCCGACAAAATAAATTAGGCACCAGAATGTAATTGCTATTATATGCCGACAAGATAAATTATGCAGCAGAATGTAATTCCTATTATATGCTGACAAGATAAATTATGCACCAGAATGTAATTCCTGTTATATGCCGACAAGATAAATTATGCACCAGAATGTAATTCCTATTATATACCGACAAGATAAATTAGGCACCAGAATGTAATTCCTGTTGTACGCTGACAAGGTAAATTAGGCACCAGAATGTAATTCCTATTATATGCTGACAGATAAATTAGGCACCAAAATGTAATTCCTATTATATGCCGACAAGATAAATTAGGCACCAGAATGTAATTCCTATTTTATGCCGACAAGATATATTAGGCACCAGAACGTAATTCCTATTGTATGCTGACAAGATAAATTAGGCACCAGAATGTAAGTCCTATTATATGCTGAAAAGATAAATTAGGCACCAGAATGTAATTCATGTTATATGCTGACATGATAAATTAGACACCAGAATGTAATTCCTATTATATGCTGACAAGGTAAATTAGGCACCAGAATGTAATTCCTATTATATGCTGACAAGACAAATTAGGCAATAGAATGTAATTCCTATTATATGCTGACAAGACAAATTAGGCACCAGAATGTAATTCCTATTATATGCTGACAAGATAAACTAGGCACCAGAATGTAATTCCTGTTCTATGCCGACAAGATAAATTACATTCCAGAATTGTATTCCTGTTATATGCCAAGATAAATTATGTACCAGAATGTAATTCCTGTTATGAGCCGACAATATAAATTACATACCAGAATTTTATTCGTAATATATGCCGACAAGATAAATTAGTCACGAGAATGTAATTCCTGTTATATGCCGACAAGATAAATTAGTCACCAGAATGTAATTCCTATTATATGCCGACAAGATAAATTACATACCAGAATTGTATTCCTATTATATGCCGACAGTTGAATTATGTACCAGAATGTAATTCCTATTATTTGCCGACACGATGAATTATGTACCAGAATGTAATTCCTATTATATGCCGACAAGATAAATTATGTACCAGAATGTAATTCCTATTATATGCTGACAAGATAAATTAGGCACCAGAATGTAATTCCTGTTATATGCTGACAAGATAAATTATATACCAAAATGTAATTCCTATTATATGCTGACAAGATAAATTAGGCACAGAATGTAATTCCTATTAAATGCTAACAAGATAAATTATGCACCAGAATGTAATTCCTATTATATGCCGACAAGATAAATTACATACCAGAATTGTATTCCTATTATATGCCGACAAGATAAATTAGGCACCAGAATGTAATTCCTATTATATGCTGACAAGATAAATTACATACCAGAATTTTATTCCTATTATATGCCGACAGATAAATTATGTACCAGAATGTAATTCCTATTATATGCCGACAAGATAAATTACATACCAGAATTTTATTCCTATTATATGCCGACAGATAAATTATGTACCAGAATGTAATTCCTATTATATGCCGACAAGATTTATTATGTACTAGAATTTAATTCCTATTATATGCCGACAAGATAAATTAGGCAGCAGAATGTAATTCGTATTATATGCCAACAAGATAAATTAGGCACCAGAGTATAATTCCTGTTATATGCCAAGATAAATTAGGCACGAGAATGTAATTCCTATTATATGCCGACAAGGTAAATTAGGCACCAGAATGTAATTCCTGTTATATGCTGACAAGATCAGTTAGGCACCAGAATGTAATTCCTATTATATGCAGACAAGATAAATTAGGCACCAGAATGTAATTCCTATTATATGCCGACAAGATATATTATACACCAGAATGTAATTCCTGTTATATGCCGACAAGATAAATTATGTACCAGAATGTAATTCCTATTATATGCTGACAAGATAAATTAGGCACCAGAATGTAATTCCTGTAATATGCTGACAAGATAAATTATGTACCAGAATGTAATTCCTTTTATATGCTGACAAGATAAATTAGGCACCAGAATGTAATTCCTATTAAATGCTGACAAGATAAATTAGGCACCAGAATGTAATTCTTATTATATGCCGACAAGATAAATTATGCACCAGAATGTAATTCCTGTTATATGCCGACAAGATAAATTAGGCACCAAAATGTAATTCCTATTGTATGCTGAGAAGATAAATTATGCACCAGAATGTAATTCCTATTATATGCCGACAAGATAAATGAGGCACCAGAATGTAATTTTTATTATATGCTGACAAGATAAATTAGGCATCACTATGTAATTCCTATTATATGCTGACAAGATATATTATGCACCAGAATGTAATTCCTATTATATGCCGACAAGATAAATTAGGCACCAGAATATAATTCCTATTATATGCCGACAAGATAAATTATGCACCAGAATGTAATTCCTATTATATGCCAACAAGATAAATTAGGCACCGAATGTAATTCCTATTATATGCCGACAAGATAAATTAGGCACCAGAATGTAATTCCTATTATATGTCGAGAAGATAAATTAGGCACCAGAATGTAATTCCTATTATACGCCGACAAGGTAAATTAGGCACCAGAATGTAATTTTTATTATATGCTGGAAAAATAAATTATGCACCAGAATGTAATTCCTAATATATGCTTACAAGATAAATTAGGCACCAGAATGTAATTCCTGTTATATGCTGACAAGATAAATTATGTACCAGAATGTAATTCCTATTATATGCAGACAAGATAAATTATGCACCAGAATGTAATTCTTATTATATGCCGACAAGATAAATTAGGCACCAGAATGTAATTCCTGTTATATGCTGACAAGATAAATTATGTACCAGAATGTAATTCCTTTTATATGCTGACAAGATAAATTAGGCAACATAATATAATTCCTATTAAATGCTGACAAGATAAATTAGGCACCAGAATGTAATTCTTATTATATGCCGACAAGATAAATTATGCACCAGAATGTAATTCCTATTATATGCCGAGAAGATAAATTAGGCACCAAAATGTAATTCCTATTGTATGCTGAGAAGATAAATTATGCACCAGAATGTAATTCCTATTATATGCCGACAAGATAAATGAGGCACCAGAATGTAATTTTTATTATATGCTGACAAGATAAATTAGGCACCACTATGTAATTCCTGTTATATGCCGACAAGATATATTATGCACCAGAATGTAATTCCTATTATATGCCGACAAGATAAATTAGGCACCAGAATGTAATTCCTATTATATGCCGACAAGATAAATTATGCACAAGAATGTAATTCCTATTATATGCCGACAAGATAAATTACATGCCAGAATGTAATTCCTATTATATGCCGGCAAGATAAATTATGCACCAGAATATAATTCCTATTATATGCCGACAAGATAAATTAGGCACCGAATGTAATTCCTATTATATGCCGAAAAGATAAATTAGGCACCAGAATGTAATTCCTATTATATACCGATAAGATAAATTAGGCACCAGAATGTAATTCCTATTATATGTCGAGAAGATAAATTAGGCACCAGAATGTAATTCCTATTATATGCCGACAAGGTAAATTAGGCACCAGAATGTAATTCCTATTATATGCTGGCAAGATAAATTATGCATCAGAATGTAATTCCTAATATATGCTGACAAGATAAATTAGGCACCAGAATGTAATTCCTATTATATGCCGACAAGATATATTATACACCAGAATGTAATTCCTGTTATATGCTGACAAGATAAATTATGTACCAGAATGTAATTCCTATTATATGCAGACAAGATAAATTATGCACCAGAATGTAATTCTTATTATATGCCGACAAGATAAACTAGGCACCAGAATGTAATTCCTGTTATATGCTGAGAAGATAAATCATGTACCAGAATGTAATTCCTGTCATATGCTGAGAAGATAAATTAGGCACCAGAATGTAATTCCTATTATATGCCGACAAGATAAATTAGGCACCAGAATGTAATTCCTGTTATATGCTGACAAGATAAATTATGTACCAGTATGCAATTCCTGTTATATGCTGACAAGATAAATTATGCACCAGAAAGTAATTCCTATTATATGCCGATGAGATATATTATGCACCAAAATATAATTTCTGTTATATGCTGACAAGATAAATTAGGCACCAGAATGTAATTCCTATTATATGCTGACAAGATAAATTAGGCACCAGAATGTAATTCCTATTATATGCCGACAAGATAAATTATGTACCAGAATGTAATTCCTATTATATGCAGACAAGATAAATTAGGCACCAGAATGTAATTCCTCATATATGCTGACAAGATAAATTATGCACCAGAATGTAATTCCTATTATATGCTGACATGATAAATTATGTACCTGAATGTAATTCCTATTATATGCTGACATGATAAATTAGGCACCAGAATGTAATTCCTATTATATGCTGACAAGATAAATTAGGCACCAGAATGTAATTCCTATTATATGCTGACAAGATAAATTAGGCACCAGAATGTAATTCCTTTTATACGCCGACAAGGAAAATTAGGCACCAGAATGTAATTCCTATTATATGGCAACAAGATAAATTAGGCACCAGAATGTAATTCCTATTATATGCCGACAATATAAATTACATACCAGAGTTTTATTCCTATTATATGCCAAGCTAAATTACATATCAGAATTTTATTCCTATTATATGCCGACAGGATAAATTAGGCACCAGAATGTAATTCCTATTATATGCCGACAAGATAAATTACATACCAGAATTTTATTCCTATTATATGCCGAAAAGATAAATTATGTACCAGAATGTAATTCCCATTATATGCCGACAAGATGAATTACGTACCAGAGTGTAATTCCTATTATATTGCGACAGAATAAATTAGGCACCAGATTGTAATTCCTATTATATGCCGACAAGATAAATTAGGCACCAGAATGTAATTCCTGTTATATGCCGACAAGATAAATTAGGCACCAGAATGTAATTCCTATTATATGCCGACAAGATGAATTAGGCACCAGATTGTAATTCCCATTATATGCTGACAAGATAAATTAGGCACCAGAATGTAATTCCTATTATATGCTGACAAGATAAATTAGGCACCAGAATGTAGTTCCTATTATATGGCGACAAGATGAATTATGTACCAGAATGTAATTCCTGTTATATGCTGACAAAATAAATTAGGCAACAGAATGTAATTCCTATTATATGCTGACAAGATAAATTAGGCATCAGAATGTAATTCCTGTTATATGCCGATAAGATAAATTAAGCACCAGAATGTAATTCGTATTATATGCCGACAAGGTAAATTGGGCACCAGAATGTAATTCCTGTTATATGCTGACAAGGTAAATAAAGCACCAGAATGTAATTCCTATAATATGCTGACAAGATAAATTAGGCAGCAGAATGTAATTCCTATTAGATGCCGACAAGATAAATTAGGCACCAGAATGTAATTACTATTATATGCCGGCAAGATATATTATTCACCAGAATGTAATTCCTGTTATATGTTGACAATATATATTATTCACCAGAATGTAATTCCTGGTATATGCCGACAATATTAATTATGTACCAGAATGTAATTCCTATTATATGTTGACAAGATAAATTAGGCACCAGAATTTAATTCCTGTTATATGCTGACTGATTAATTATGTACCAGAATGTAATTCTTATTATATGCTGACAAGATAAATTAGGCACCAGAATCTAAGTCATTTTATATGCTGACAAGTCAAATTAGGCACCAGAATGTAATTCTTATTATATTCCGAAAAGATAAATTTGGCACCAGAATGTAATTCCTGTTATATGCTGACAAGATAAATTATGTACAAGAATGTAATTCCTATTATATGCTGACAAGATAAATTATGCACC
This sequence comes from Protopterus annectens, assembly GCF_019279795.1. Classification (NCBI taxonomy): domain Eukaryota; kingdom Metazoa; phylum Chordata; order Ceratodontiformes; family Protopteridae; genus Protopterus; species Protopterus annectens. The sequence continues at coordinate 1,396,701 of NC_056749.1, forward strand.
AGAATGTAATTCCTATTATATGCCGACAAGATAAATTAGGCACCAGAATGCTATTCCTGTTATATGCCGACAAGATATATTATGCACCAGAATGTAATTCCTGTTATATGCTGACAAGATAAATTAGGGACCAGAATGTAATTCCTATTATATGCTGACGAGATTAATTAGGCACCAGAATGTAATTCCTATTATATGCCGACAAGATAAATTATGTACCAGAATGTAATTCCTAGTATATGCAGACAAGATAAATTAGGCACCAGAATGTAATTCCTATTATATGCTGACAAGATAAATTATGCACCAGAATATAATTCCTATTATATGCTGACAAGATAAATTATGTACCAGAATGTAATTCCTATTGTATGCTGACATGATAAATTAGGCACCCGTATGTAATTCTTATTATATGCCGACAAGATAAATTAGGCACCAGAATGTAATTTTTATTTATATGCCGCCAAGATAAATTAGGCACCAGAATGTAATTCCTTTTATATGTCGACAAGGTAAATTAGGCACCAGAATGTAATTCCTATTATATGCTGTCAAGATAAATTAGGCACCAGAATGTAATTCCTATTATATGCCGACAAGATAAATTAGGCACCAGAATGTAATTCCTATTGTATGCTGACAATATAAATTAGGCACCAGAATGTAATTCATGTTATATGCTGACAAGATAAATTAGGCACCAGAATATAATTCCTATTATATGCTGAAAAGATAAGTTATTCACCAGAATGTAATTCCTATTATATTCCGACAAGGTAAATTAGGCACCAGAATGTAATTCCTATTATATGCTGACAAGACAAATTAGGCACCAGAATGTAATTCCTATTATATGCTGACAAGATAAACTAGGCACCAGAATGTAATTCCTGTTCTATGCCGACAAGATAAATTACATACCAGAATTGTATTCCTATTATATGCTGACAACATAAATTATGTACCAGAATGTAATTCCTATTATATGCCGACAAGATAAATAAGGCACCAGAATGTAATTCCTGTTATGAGCCAACAATATAAATTACATACCAGAATTTTATTCCTAATATATGCCGAGAACATATATTACATACAAGAATTTTATTCCTATTATATGCCGACAAGATAAATTAGTCACCAGAATGTAATTCCTATTACATGCCGACAAGATAAATTACATACCAGAATTTTATTCCTATTATATGCCGACAGATGAATTATGTACCAGAATGTAATTCCTATTATTTGCCGACAAGATGAATTATGTACCAGAATGTAATTCCTATTATATGCTGACAAGATAAATTAGGCACCAGAATCCAATTCCTGTTATATGCTGACAAGATAAATTATATACCAAAATGTAATTCCTATTATATGCTGACAAGATAAATTAGGCACCAGAATGTAATTCCTATTAAATGCTGACAAGATAAATTAGGCACCAGAATGTAATTCCTATTATATGCCAACAAGATAAATTACATACCAGAATTGTATTCCTATTATATGCCAACAAGATAAATTAGGCACCAGAATGTAATTCCTATTATATGCCGACAAGATAAATTACATACCAGAATTTCATTCCTATTATATGCCGACAAGATAAATTATGTACCAGAATGTAATTCCTATTATATGCCGACAAGATAAATTACATACCAGAATTTTATTCCTATTATATGCCAACAGATAAGTTATGTACCAGAATGTAATTCCTATTATATGCCGACAAGATGAATTATGTACTAGAATTTAATTCCTATTATATGCCGACAAGATAAATTAGGTACCAGAATGTAATTCATATTTTATTCCTACAAGATAAATTAGGCACGAGAATGGAATTCCTATTATATGCCAACAAGATAAATTAGGCACCAGAATGTAATTCCTATTATATGCCGACAAGATAAATTAGGCAACAGAATGTAATTCCTATTATATGCCGACAAGATATATTAGGCACCAGAACGTAATTCCTATTGTATGCTGACAAGATAAATTAGGCACCAGAATGTAAGTCCTATTATATGCTGAAAAGATAAATTAGGCACCAGAATGTAATTCATGTTATATGCTGACATGATAAATTAGACACCAGAATGTAATTCCTATTATATGACAACAAGGTAAATTAGGCACCAGAATGTAATTCCTATTATATGTTGACAAGACAAATTAGGCACCAGAATGTAATTCCTATTATATGCTGACAAGACAAATTAGGCACCAGAATGTAATTCCTATTATATGCTGACAAGATAAACTAGGCACCAGAATGTAATTCCTGTTCTATGCCGACAAGATAAATTACATACCAGAATTGTATTCCTATTATATGCCGACAAGATAAATTATGTACCAGAATGTAATTCCTGTTATATGCCGACAAGATAAATTAGGCACCAGAATGTAATTCCTGTTATGAGCCGACAATATAAATTACATACCAGAATTTTATTCGTAATATATGCCGACAAGATAAATTAGTCACCAGAATGTAATTCCTATTATATGCCGACAAGATAAATTAGTCACCAGAATGTAATTCCTATTATATGCCGACAAGATAAATTACATACCAGAATTTTATTCCTATTATATGCCGACAAGAATGTAATTCCTATTATATGCCGACAAGATAAATTAGTCACCAGAATGTAATTCCTATTATATGCCGACAAGATAAATTACATACCAGAATTTTATTCCTATTATATGCCGACAAGATAAGTTAGGCACCAGAATGTAATTTTTATTATATGCCGACAAGATAAATTATGCACCAGAATATAATTCCTATTATATGCCGACAAGATAAATTAGGCACCAGAATGTAATTCCTATTATATACCGATAAGATAAATTAGGCACCAGAATGTAATTCCTATTATATGATGACAAGATAAATTAGGCCCCAGAATGTAATTCCTATTATATAGCGGCAAGATAAATTATATACCAGAATGTAATTCCTGTTATATGCTGACAAGATAAATTATGCACCAGAATGTAATTCCTATTATATGCTGACAAGATAAATTATGCACCAGAATGTAATTCCTATTATATGCTGACAAGATAAATTAGGCACCAGAATGTAATTCCTATTATATGCCGACAAGATAAATTATGTACCAGAATGTAATTCCTATTATATGCTGACAAGATAAATTATGCACCAGAATGTAATTCCTATTATATGCCGACAAGATAAATTAGGCACCAGAATGTAATTCCTATTATATGCTGACAAGATAAATTAGGCACCAGAATGTAATTCCTGTTATATGCTGACAAGATAAATTATGTACCAGAATGTAATTCCTGTTATATGCTGACAAGATAAATTAGGCACCAGAATGTAATTCCTATTATATGCTGACAAGATAAATTAGGCACCAGAATGTAATTCCTATTATATGCTGACAAGATAAATTAGGCACCAGAATGTAATTCCTGTTATATGCTGACAAGATAAATTAGGCACCAGAATGTAATTCCTATTATATGCCGACAAGATAAATTAGGCACCAGAATGTAATTCCTGTTATATGCTGACAAGATAAATTATGTACCAGAATGTAATTCCTATTATATGCTGACAAGATAAATTATGCACCAGAATGTAATTCCTATTATATGCTGACAAGATAAATTAGGCACCAGAATGTAATTCCTATTATATGCTGACAAGATAAATTAGGCACCAGAATGTAATTCCTATTATATGCTGACAAGATAAATTAGGCACCAGAATGTAATTCCTATTATATGCCGACAAGATAAATTATGCACCAGAATGTAATTCCTATTATATGCTGACAAGATAAATTAGGCACCAGAATGTAATTCCTATTATATGCCGACAAGATAAATTAGGCACCAGAATGTAATTCCTATTATATGCTGACAAGATAAATTATGCACCAGAATGTAATTCCTATTATATGCTGACAAGATAAATTAGGCACCAGAATGTAATTCCTATTATATGCTGACAAGATAAATTATGCACCAGAATATAATTCCTATTATATGCCGACAAGATAAATTATGCACCAGAATGTAATTCCTATTATATGCCGACAAGATAAATTAGGCACCAGAATGTAATTCCTATTATATGCCGACAAGATAAATTATGCACCAGAATGTAATTCCTATTATATGCTGACAAGATAAATTAGGCACCAGAATGTAATTCCTATTATATGCCGACAAGATAAATTAGGCACCAGAATGTAATTCCTATTATATGCCGACAAGATAAATTAGGCACCAGAATGTAATTCCTATTATATGCCGACAAGATAAATTAGGCACCAGAATGGAATTTTTATTTATATGCCTCCAAGATAAATTAGGCACCAGAATGTAATTCCTTTTATATGCCGACAAGGTAAATTAGGCACCAGAATGTAATTCCTATTATATGCTGACAAGATAAATTAGGCACCAGAATGTAATTCCTATTATATGCCGACAAGATCAATTAGGCAGCAGAATGTAATTCGTATTGTATGCTGACAAGATAAATTAGGCACCAGAATGTAATTCCTATTATATGCTGAAAAGATAAATTAGGCACCAGAATGTAATTCATGTTATATGCTGACAAGATAAATTAGGCACCAGAATGTAATTCCTATTATATGCCGACAAGATAAATTAGGCACCAGAATGTAATTCCTATTATATGCCGACAAGATAAATTAGGCACCAGAATGTAATTTCTATTATATGCTGACAAGATAAATTAGGCACCAGAATGTAATTCCTATTATATGCTGACAGAATAAATTAGGCACCAGACTGTAATTCCTATTATATGCCGACAACATAAATTAGGCAACAGAATGTAATTCCTATTATATGCTGACAAGATAAATTATGTACCAGAATGTAATTCCTATTATATGCCGACAAGATAAATTAGGCACCAGAATGTAATTCCTATTATATGCCGACAAGATAAATTAGGCACCAGAATGTAATTCCTATTATATGCTGACAAGATAAATTAGGCACCAGAATGTAATTCCTATTATATGCCGACAAGATAAATTAGGCACCAGAATGTAATTCCTGTTATATGCTGACAAGATAAATTATGCGCCAGAATGTAATTCCTATTATATGCTGACAAGAATAATTAGGCACCTGAATGTAATTCCTGTTATATGCTGACAAGACAAATTAGGCACCAGAATGTAATTCCTATTATATGCTGACAAGACAAATTAGGCACCAGAATGTAAGTCCTATTATATGCTGACAAGACAAATTAGGCACCAGAATGTAATTCCTATTATATGCCGACAAGGTAAATTAGGCACCAGAATGTAATTCCTATTATATGCTGACATGATAAATTATGCAACAGAATGTAATTCCTATTATATGCCGACAAGATAAATTAGTCACCAGAATGTAATTCCTATTATATGCCGACAAGATAAATTACATACCAGAATTTTATTCCTATTATATGCCGACAAGATAAATTAGGCACCAGAATGTAATTCCTATTATATGCCGACAAGATAAATTAGGCACCAGAATGTAATTCCTATTATATGCCGACAAGATAAATTAGGCACCAGAATGTAATTCCTATTATATGCCGACAAGATAAATTAGGCACCAGAATGTAAGTCCTATTATATGCTGAAAAGATAAATTAGGCACCAGAATGTAATTCCTATTGTATGCTGACAAGATAAATTAGGCACCAGAATGTAATTCGTATTGTATGCTGACAAGATAAATTAGGCACCAGAATGTAATTCCTATTATATGCTGAAAAGATAAATTAGGCACCAGAATGTAATTCCTATTATATACCGACAAGGTAAATTAGGCACCAGAATGTAATTCCTATTATATGCTGTCAAGATAAATTAGGCACCAGAATATAATTCCTGTTATATGCCGACAAGATCAATTAGGCAGCAGAATGTAATTCCTATTATATGCTGACAAGATAAATTAGGCACCAGAATGTAATTCCTATTATATGCTGACAAGATAAATTAGGCACCAGAATGTAATTCCTATTATATGCTGAAAAGATAAATTAGGCACCAGAATGTAATTCATGTTATATGCTGACAAGATAAATTAGGCACCAGAATATAATTCCTATTACATGCTGACAATACAAATTAGGCACCAGAATGTAATTCCTATTATATGCTGACAAGAATAATTAGGCACCTGAATGTAATTCCTGTTATATGCTGACAAGATAAATTAGGCACCAGAATATAATTCCTGTTATATGCCGACAAGATCAATTAGGCAGCAGAATGTAATTCGTATTGTATGCTGACAAGATAAATTAGGCACCAGAATGTAATTCCTATTATATGCTGAAAAGATAAATTAGGCACCAGAATGTAATTCCTATTATATGCTGAAAAGATAAATTAGGCACCAGAATGCAATTCCTATTATATGCTGACAAGATAAATTATGCACCAGAATGTAATTCCTATTATTTGCCGACAAGATAAATTAGGCACCAGAATGTAATTCATGTTATATGCTGACAAGATAAATTAGGCACCAGAATATAATTCCTATTACATGCTGACAATACAAATTAGGCACCAGAATGTAATTCCTATTATATGCTGACAAGATAAATTATGCGCCAGAATGTAATTCCTATTATATGCTGACAAGATAAATTATGCACCAGAATGTAATTCCTATTATATGCTGACAAGATAAATTAGGCACCAGAATGTAATTCCTTTTATATGCCGACAAGGTAAATTAGGCACCAGAATGTAATTCCTATTATATGCTGTCAAGATAAATTAGGCACCAGAATGTAATTCCTATTATATGCCGACAAGATAAATTAGGCACCAGAATGTAATTCCTGTTATATGCCGACAAGATAAATTATGTACCAGAATGTAATTCCTATTGTATGCTGACAATATAAATTAGGCACCAGAATGTAATTACTATTATATGCTGAAAAGATAAATTAGGCACCAGAATGTAATTCCTATTATATGCTGAAAAGATAAATTAGGCACCAGAATGTAATTCATGTTATATGCTGACAAGATAAATTAGGCACCAGAATATAATTCCTATTATATGCTGAAAAGATAAATTAGGCACCAGAATGTAATTCCTATTATATGCCGACAAGATAAATTAGGCACCAGAATGTAATTCCTATTATATGCCGACAAGATAAATTATGTACCAGAATGTAATTCCTATTATATGCTGACAAGATAAATTAGGCACCAGAATGTAATTCCTATTATATGATGACAAGATAAATTAGGCCCCAGAATGTAATTCCTATTATATGCTGACAAGATAAATTAGGCACCAGAATGTAATTCCTATTATATGATGACAAGATAAATTAGGCACCAGAATGTAATTCCTTTTATACGCCGTCAAGGAAAATTAGGCACCAGAATGTAATTCCTGTTATATGGCGACAAACCAGAATGTAATTCCTATTATATGCCGACAAGATAAATTACATACCAGAATTTCATTCCTATTATATGCCGACAGATAAATTATGTACCAGAATGTAATTCCTATTATATGCCGACAAGATAAATTACATACCAGAATTTTATTCCTATTATATGCCGACAGATAAATTATGTACCAGAATGTAATTCCTATTATATGCCGACAAGATAAATTATGTACTAGAATTTAATTCCTATTATATGCCGACAAGATAAATTAGGCACCAGAATGTAATTCGTATTATATGCCAACAAGTTAAATTAGGCACCAGAGTGTAATTCCTGTTACATGCCAAGATAAATTAGGCACGAGAATGTAATTCCTATTATATGCCGACAAGGTAAATTAGGCACCAGAATGTAATTCCTATTATATGCTGAGAAGATCAGATAGGCACCAGAATGTAATTCCTATTATATGCAGACAAGATAAATTAGGCACCAGAATGTAATTCCTATTAAATGCTGACAAGATAAATTAGGCACCAGAATGTAATTCCTATTATATACTGACAAGATAAATTAGGCACCAGAATGTAATTCGTATTATATGCCAACAAGTTAAATTAGGCACCAGAGTGTAATTCCTGTTACATGCCAAGATAAATTAGGCACGAGAATGTAATTCCTATTATATGCCGACAAGGTAAATTAGGCACCAGAATGTAATTCCTATTATATGCTGAGAAGATCAGATAGGCACCAGAATGTAATTCCTATTATATGCAGACAAGATAAATTAGGCACCAGAATGTAATTCCTATTAAATGCTGACAAGATAAATTAGGCACCAGAATGTAATTCCTATTATATACTGACAAGATAAATTATGCACCAGAATGTAATTACTATTATATGCTGACAAGATAAATTAGGCACCAGAATGTAATTCTTATTATATGCCAACAAGATATATTATACACCAGAATGTAATTCCTGTTATATGCCGACAAGATAAATTATGTACCAGAATGTATTTCCTATTAAATGCTGACAAGATAAATTAGGCACCAGAATGTAATTCCTATTATATGCCGACAAGATAAATTATGCACCAGAATGTAATTCCTATTATATGCCGACAAGATAAATTAGGCACCAGAATTTAATTCCTATTATATGCCGACAAGATAAATTATGCACCAGAATGTAATTCCTATTATATGCCGACAAGATAAATTACATGCCAGAATGTAATTCCTATTATATGCCGACAAGATAAATTAGGCACCAAAATGTAATTCCTATTGTATGCTGAGAAGATAAATTATGCACCAGAATGTAATTCCTATTATATGCCGACAAGATAAATGAGGCACCAGAATGTAATTTTTATTATATGCTGACAAGATAAATTAGGCACCAGTATGTAATTCCTATTATATGCACCAGAATGTATTTCCTATTACATGCCGACAAGATAAATTAGGCACCAGAATGTAATTCCTATTATATGCCGACAAGATAAATTACAGAATGTAATTCCTGTTATATGCCGACAAGATAAATTACATGCCAGAATGTAATTCCTATTATATGCCGACAAGATAAATTATACACCAGAATTAATTCCTTTTATATGCCAACAAGATAAATTATGCACCAGAATGTAATTCCTATTATATGCCGACAAGATAAATTAGGCACCAGAATGTAATTCCTATTATATGCCGACAAGGTAAATTATGCACCAGAATATAATTCCTATTATATGCCGACAAGATAAATTATGCACCAGAATGTAATTCCTATTATATGCCGACAAGATAAATTAGGCACCGAATGTAATTCCTATTATATGCCGACAAGATAAATTAGGCACCAGAATGTAATTCCTATTATATGCCGACAAGATAAATTAGGCACCAAAATGTAATTCCTATTATATTTCAAGAAGATAAATTAGACACCAGAATGTAGTTCCTATTATACGCCAAGATGAATTATGTACCAAAATGTAATTCCTGTTATATGCCGACAAGATAAATTAGGCACCAGCATGTAATTCCTATTATATGCTGACAAGATAAATTAGGCACCAGAATGTAATTCCTGTTATATTCCGACAAGATAAATTAGACACCAGAATGTAGTTCCTATTATATGCCGACAAGGTAAATTAGGCACCAGAATGTAATTCCTATTATATGCTGACAAGATAAATTAGGCACCAGAATGTAATTCCTATAATATGCCGACAAGATAAATTAGGCACCAGAATGTAATTCCTATTAGATGCCAACAAGATAAATTAGGCACCAGAATGTAATTCCTATTATATGCCGACACGGTGAATTAGGCACCAGAATGTAATTCCTATTAAATGCTGGCGAGCGAAATTATGCACCAGAATGTAATTCCTAATATATGCTGCAAGATAAATTAGGCACCTGAATGTAATTCCTATTATATGCCGGCAAGATATATTATACACCAGAATGTAATTCCTGTTATATGCTGACGAGATATATTATACACCAGAATGTAATTCCTGTTATATGCAGACAAGTTAAATTAGGCACCAGAATGTAATTCCTATTATATGCCGACAAGATAAACTAGGCACCAGAATGTAATTCCTGTTATATGCTGACAAGATAAATTATGTACCAGAATGCAATTCCTATTATATGCTGACAAGATAAATTATGCACCAGAATGTAATTCCTATTATATGCCGACAAGATAAATTAGGCACCAGAATGTAATTCCTATCATATTCCGACAAGATAAATTATGTACCCGAATGTAATTCCTATTATATGCTGACAAGATAAATTATGCACCAGAATGTAATTCCTGTTATATGCCGACAAGATAAATTATGCACCAGAATGTAATTCCTTTTATATGCTGACAAGATAAATTAGGCACCAGAATGTAATTCCTATTATATGCTGACAAGATAAATTGGGCACCAGAATGTAATTCCTATTATATGCCGACAAGATAAATTATGTACCAGAATGTAATTCCTATTATATGCAGACAAGATAAATTAGGCACCAGAATGTACTTCCTAATATATGCTGACAAGATAAATTATGCACCAGATAGTAATTCCTATTATATGCTGACAAAATAAATTATGTACCAGAATGTAATTCCTATTATATGCTGACATGATAAATTAGGGACCAGAATGTAATTCCTATTATATGCTGACAAGAGAAATTAGGCACCAGAATGTAATTCCTATTATAGGCCGACAAGATGAATTAGGCACCAAAATGTAATTTCTGTTATATGACGACAAGATGAATTAGGCTCCAGAATGTAATTCCTATTATATGCTGACAAGATACATTATGCACCAGAATGTAATTCCTATTATATGCTGACAATATAAATTAGGCACCAGCATGTAATTCCTATTATATGCTGGCAAGATATATTATACACCAGAATGTATCTCCTGTTATATGACAACAAGATATATTATACACCAGAATGCAATTCCTGTTACATGCTGATAAGATAAATTATGTACCAGAATGTAATTCCTATTATATGCTGACTAGATAAATTAGGCACCAGAATGTAATTCTTGTTATATGCTGACAAGATAAATTATGTACCAGAATGTAATTCCTATTATATGCTGACAAGATAAATTAGGCACCAGAATGTAATTCCTATTAAATGCCGGCAAAATATACTAGGCACCAGAATGTAATTCCTACTATATGCCAACAAGATAAATTATGCACTGGAATGTAATTCCTATTATATGCCGACAAGATAAATTAGGCACCAGAATGTAATTCCTACTATATGCTGACAAGATAAATTATGCACCAGAATGTAATTCCTATTATATGCCGACAAGATAAATGAGGTACCTGAATGTAATTCCTATTATATGCCGACAAAATAAAGTAGGCACCGAATGTAATTCCTATTATATGCCGACGAGATAAATTAGGCACCAGGATGTAATTCCTATTATATGCTGTCAAGATAAATTAGGCACCAGAATGTAATTCATAATATATGCCGACAAGATGAATTATGTACCAGAATGTAATTCCTGTTATGTGCCGACAAGATAAAGTAGGCAACAGATTCTAATTCCTATTATATGCTCACAAGGTAAATCAGGCACCAGAATGTAATTCCTATTATATGCTGACAAGAGAAATTAGGCACCAGAATATAATTCCTATTATATGCCGGCAAGATAAATTAGGCACCAGAATGTAATTCCTATTATATGCTGACAAGATACATTATGCACCAGAATGTAATTCCTATTATATGCTGACAAGATAAATTAGGCACCACAATGTAATTCCTATTATGTGCCGGCAAGATATATTATACACTACAACCTGTGAGAGATGCACTTACATAGCCAAAATGGAGGCAAAGCTCTCTCCACCCAAGATTGTGCTAAACAGTCAAGAGGAGAAGGTTAACACCCACACTACACCTCAAGCAACACATAGCCCTTCTAAACCCGCACCACCAACACCCACATTTAGCAACACTAAATCCACATATGCAGAGGCCCTTAACTGTAACCTGCCCTAGCAACAAAGACCTCTGAAGCTGAAATGCAAACACCAATCACAACCAATGTGTCACATAGTTCACAACACCAGTGTGCCACCCAGCAACAGCCCCTAAGGCAAGACAATGTACCTAACACTTTAGTCATAGGTGACTCTATAGTCCGGCACACTGATGTCCCTCTCACCAGGTTGAATAAGAAGAAAATTACAGTCAGCTGCCTGTCGGGTGCCAGGATTCGCCACATAACGCATGCACTCAAGTCACTCCACAACAAGTACAAATATGACTCTGTCATTGTCCATGTTGGAGTGAATGACTTGAGACGTACCTCCCTGGACTACATGAAAAGAGACATGGAAGAGCTCTCGGATCTTGTGGCCCAGGCCAGTATGACCCTAGCCCTGAGTAGCATCCTGCCTTCGCCCAGAATGATACCACAATATAAGGATAAAATGATTGACTTCAACAATTGGCTAAGCTTATGGTGTCATTCAAAGGGGATCCAGTATCTGTCTGCCTGGGATGACATGATTGACAGACCACGATGCTTTGCCAGAGATGGTCTGCACCTGTCGCCCCTGGGATTCAGGTTACTGGCTAAGGCTCTTGCCACCCCTATAGTGCCTTTTTTAGGCAAACTTCAAAGGACAAAACCACCACCGTAACAGGTACAAGCATGCAAAATCTGAAGGTAATGCTACTCAATGCTAGAAGTCTAAACCTCAAAATGCACTCTCTCGAGGCACTCCTAAAAACGGAGAACAGATATCTGTGCAGTAACTGAGACCTGGTTCAAGGCTCCAGAGAGCACCCCTGCAATACCAGACTACAACTCTTACCACACTTTTCGGCCACCAAACCAGGACCGAAACACTAAAGGTGGAGGAGTGTCAATATTCACCAAGGATATTCACACCACAAGGCTAGTTGGCCAACACAATGTGTCTGAAATTCTCCAAGTGCAACTAACACTAGGTAAGACTGCAATCCAAATTGTAGCTTGCTACAGATCCCCCACCATACCCCAAGATTCTCACTACACCTTTTTAAACATACTGGAAAATATTAAGATAGAACCAAACACCCTAATACTGGGTGATTTTAACTACCCTGCCATTAACTGGGAAAACTACTCATGTCCCAACACCTTTGCATACGGTTCTTGGAATTCATAAATTCCAATGCCCTGGATCAACTAATCCATAGTCCCACCAGGGGCTCCAATATCCTAGACCTGGTCATTACCAACATGGCAAATCAATGCTCCATACCTATGGTCACCCCCTCGTTAGTCAGGTCTGACCATAAGCTAATCACCCTTAACGTCCACATCCCACCCCCCAGTAAAGAAACCACCATAAAAAACTTCTCCAAAGCCAACTTCATGCTACTCAAGTCAGAAGTGACAAACTTCATGATACCCATGCAGACGGGAACTGAAAGTTCAACTGCTGAATCCTACACTAAGGCACTGTACGAGCACATCCACTCATGCATGAATCGTGCCATCCCAAATAGAACCAAAATGCTCTCATCCAAAAAGGAAGCCAATCTGGTGGTCCCCTGCCATAAACAAACTTTACAACAAAAGGAAGAAACTTTTGCAGAAAAGTGGAAAATCCCAGGATGCAAAAAACTCCCTTACTAGCCTCAGTAAGAAACTGAGATGCCTCATAAAATCCTCCAAAGCTAGTTATGAAAATAAAATTGCCAAAGATTCCAAAGACAACCGCAAAGCATTCTATAACTATGTCAAGAATCTAAATGGCAATGCTCAGATCTGCTCTGAGCTAAAACAGAATGGCAATAAATATACTGATCCAAGGGATATTGCCAATATCCTGGCAGATCGATTCAGTGCCAACTTCACCCCCCTCTCACCCCCTAAATGGCCCATCTCAATACCGGAAGACTGCCAAATTCCAGTGATAACGGCCACACAGGTACAAAACGCACTCTCTAAAGCCAAGAATACAGCATCCATGGGACCAGATGACATCCCGGGCTGTGTACTACATGAACTACAATATGAACTGGCACCTCATGTTTAATCATAGCCTCACCTCAGGTTTCGTGCCCACTGAGTGGCGCAGAGCTACAGTTATCCCAATCCACAAGGGGGGATCCACCTTGGATCCTGGAAACTACCGTCCCATCAGTCTGACAAGCCTTATCTGCAAGGCCATGGAGCGTATTATCATGGAACTTATAAACAAAGACATTGGCAACCTTCAAACACTGGACCCCACCCAGTTTGGGTTTGTGAAGGGCCGATCTTGTCTCCTGAACCTGATTGACTTCTTTGAATAAGTCTCCAGAGCCATGGACAAGGGTAAGGTGGTCCACACAGCCTATCTAGACCTTGCCAAGGCCTTTGACACCATCCCCACTCTGGAATCATAGATAAACTTACTAAGTTGGGTATTAATCCCTATGTCACCCAATGGGTTGCTAAATGGCTTACTGATAGAACCCACACTGTAAAAGTAGCAGACTCCAAATCCAGCTCCAGACAAGTGACAAGTGGAGTACCTCAGGGTTCAGTCCTGGGGTCACTCTTGTTTGGCATCTACTTCTCTGAAGTACAGGTCAACACTAAGGGACTCTGGCTAACAAAGTTTGCAGATGACTGCAAACTGGGAGCCGTTATTGAATCCCAAATGATGTGGATACTCTACAAAAGGGCCTTACAGAAACAGATGCTTGGTGCCAGAGCCATGGGCTCAAGCTCAATGCCAAGAAATGTATTGTTATCCCCTCTGGGAAAAAACATGTATCCATGAATTACCATATAGGTGGCAGTACACTAAACACAGAAAGTGTGATAAGAGACTTAGGGACACAGGTGGACAGTGGTCTCACCTTCGATAACCACATCGCCACAACAGTCAGGAAATCCTTCTGTGTGGCACCTCATCACGAAGGGCTTTTCATCCAGAAAAAAGGAGGTCATTGTCCCACTGTACTCATCCCTCATTAGACCCATTATAGAATACAACGCCCCATTTGGTATGTACATCTCAAGACATCTGCAACAACTGGAAAGGCCTCAGAAATACCTCACTAAAAGAATCACAGGCCTAAAGCAGATGCCCTACGCTGACCGCCTTAAAAAACTCCAGCTATACTCTGTCACATATCGTCTACTCAGAGGCGATCTCTGCTTAACATACAAGGCCATGTCAAACCCAGAGCTGTTGGACATGCTACACTTAAAGAAATCCCAATCTCTCAGAGCTACACGCTCCAGGGATCTAAACCTTGTCATCACAATAAACAAAACATGCTGGAGGGATAGGTTCCTGACCCAGAGACTCCCCAGACTCTGGAATAGATTGCCCATACATGTCAAGCAGAGTGCCTCTTTGGACCTCTTCAAGAGGAACCTAGACGTTTGGATGGGAGAAAGGAAATTCAGTCCAGGGATCACGTCAGTCGCCCTGCTAGACAGGGGTCCAGGAAAGTAAATAATGTGGGAAGAAATAGCCAGGGAATTGTTATGGCTAGGCTTGTATAGGCCCTAGGGCTGATAGCCTAGTGCCAACCTATGAACCTATGAACCTATGAACCAGAATGCAATTCCTGTTATATGCTGACAATATAAATTATGTACCAGAATGTAATTCCTATTATATGCTGACTAGATAAGTTAGGCACCAGAATGTAATTCTTGTTATATGCTGACAAGATAAATTATGTACCAGAATGTAATTTCTATTATATGCTGACAAGATAAATTAGGCAACATAATGTAATTCCTATTAAATGCTGGCAAGATAAACTAGGCACCAGAATGTAATTCCTATTATATGCCAACAAGATAAATTATGCACCGGAACGTAATTCCTATTAAATGCTGGCAAGATAAACTAGGCACCAGAATGTAATTCCTATTATATGCCAACAAGATAAATTATGCACCGGAACGTAATTCCTATTATATGCTGACAAGATAAACTATGCACCAGAATGTAAATCCTACTGTATGCCGACAAAATAAATGAGGCACCAGAATGTAATTCGTATTATATGCCGACAAGGTAAATTATGCACCAGAATATAATTCCTATTATATGCCGACATGATAAATTATGTACTAGAATATAATTCCTATTATATGCCGACAAGATAAATGAGGCACCGCATGTAATTCCTATTATATGCCGACAAGATAAATTAGGCACCAGAATGTAATTCCTATTATATGCCGACAAGATAAATTAGGCACCAGAATGTAATTCCTATTATATGCTGACAAGATACATTAGGCACCACAATGTAATTCCTATTATATGCAGTGTCAGTACAGGAACATGCATCCTACATGGTGCACTGCAGTGTCAGAATTAGAACATGAATCCCACATGGTACACTGCAGTGTCAGTACTGGAACATGAATCCCACATAGTACACTGCAGTGTCAGTACTGGAACATGAATCCCACATGGTACACTGCAGTGTCAGTACTGGAACATGCATCCTACATGGTACACTGCAGTATCAGTATTGGAACATGAATCCCACATGGTACACTGCAGTGTCAGTACTGTAACATGAATCCCACATGGTACACTGCACTGTCAGTACTGGAACATGATCCCACATGGTACACTGCAGTGTCAGTATTGGAACATGAATCCCACATGGTACAGTGCAGTGTCATTATTGGAAAATGAATCCCACATGGTACACTGCAGTGTCTATATTGGAACATGAATCCCACATGGTGCACTGCAGTGTCAGTATTGAAAAATGAATCCCGCATTGTACACTGCAGTGTCTATATGGGAACATGAATCCCACATGGTACACTGCAGTGTCAGTATTGGAACATGAATCCCACATGGTACACTGCAGTGTCAGTACTGGAACATGAATCCCACATGGTACAGTGCAGTGTCATTATTGGAAAATGAATCCCACATGGTACACTGCAGTGTCTATATTGGAACATGAATCCCACATGGTGCACTGCAGTGTCAGTATTGAAAAATGAATCCCGCATTGTACACTGCAGTGTCAGTATTGGAACATGAATCCCACATGGTACACTGCAGTGTCAGTATTGGAACATGAATCCCACATGGTACACTGCAGTGTCAGTACTGGAACATGAATCCCACATGGTACACTGCAGTGTCAGTATTGGAACATGAATCCCACATGGTACACTGCAGTGTCAGTACTGGAACATGAATCCCACATGGTACACTGCAGTGTCAGTATTGGAACATGAATCCCACATGGTGCATTGCAGTGTCTATATTGGAACATGAATCCCACATGGTTCACTGCAGTGTCTATATTGGAACATGAATCCCACATGGTACACTGCAGTGTCAGTATTGGAACATGAATCTAAGCAGTATGGGTTGTTTTAATCTGTATTTCTGAAACAAGATTAGTCACATCTCCTGTCCCTGTAGTTTGGGCAAGGCAGTTTGTACAGGTAATCAATAATCAATCAAGGAATTCTGATGACTCATTTTTTTGTCTGGCTAAGTGTGATATGGCATACTCACAATGAACTATATAGATAAGAGATAGACAAGTTAAGTTGAAATGCATATAGGTTCATAGGGTCATAGGTTAGTACTAAGCTAACTGCCCTTGCGATCCATTTTAAGCCTAACCAATTATCCCTTGTGAGATTCAAACCCTGCACCTTGTGTTTGTAAGGCAAACACCTTAACCATTAGGCCACCCTCCCATCCCTAACTCTGTGTTTAGAAAAGATAAACTGTACTTGGTTTATTTAGTAAAAACTAACATTACTTGGTTGGTACTGTAAACACTAGAAAACATTGATGATGTGGCACTTTTTAATCGGTTTTACAATTCAGCCTGCCTAGCCTTTTAGCCTCCATGTCAGAAACTTAAATGATTTTTGTTAAAGGCCATGTTAGTCAAGCATAATGTGATTGGTGTGGTTTTCTATGCATATGTTTTCTGTAGGAGAAAGCCCTTCATACCCTACCGGCAGGGGCATAAGCCCCCTGTAGCCTTGTACTCAATTTAATCTGCTACAAGGTGGCACTTTGGGGAAAGGGTAAACACCAACTGCAGTGACCTTCTTTGGGTAGAATTTATTTCAGCCAGTTGCTAATTGGTAGGCAGTTGGTCATGTTGCCATTGTCTGCATCTTGACCTTTTGATCTTTTGGACTATATGAGCCCTTCATTAGTAACTTAGTTGCTAATGCTGGATGCAGTTCTTTAATACCCACTCACACTAGGTCAGTAATACAACATGCACTATTTATCCCCCAGTGGCTAAGAGAGAAATTCTCAAAATACCTTTGTGAGAAAAAAGTCCTGATGTATAGCGGATGTCAGGCATATGATACAGATGGCTGAGAAAGATGGAATGTGCATGCATGTTTGTGTGTGTGTGTGTGTGTGTGTGTGTGTGTGTGTGTGTGTGTGTGTGTGTGTGTGTGTGTGAGTGTGTGTGTGTGTGTGTGTGTGTGTGTGTGTGTGTGTGTGTGTGTGTGTGTGTGTGTGTGTGTGTGTGTGTGTATTTGCATGTGCATGCCAGTATGTTTGTGTGTGTGTGTGTGTGTGTGTGTGTACATATATATATATATATATATTTATATATATATATATATATATATATATATATATATATATATATATATATATATATATATATATATATATATAGTGTGCATGTATAAAAATATGTATGGTTACAGTGTGGAAAAGTAAATGCTTGAATGCTCACATGAGCAAATGCTTTTTTGTACTTGGAGAAAAAAAAACTCATGTGAGTGAACGTTCTTCTGAATGGAGGTTTCACCCAACAGTCTTTTGAAGGGGATCACGGTACAGTGGGGATACTGGAATTTGCCCTTATCCTGCTGTTGTGCAATCTCGAAGTTAGTATATATAATTAGCAGGGCGGGGGCAAAAATAGAAAATAAAATTTTTTTTTGCATTCGCTCATATGAGTATTCACTCTAAACTGATCTCTCTTTAGAGGTTCACTTATATGAGTGTTCGGTCTATAATGACACATATGTGTGCATGCGTTTTGATGAATCTTTTTGTTCATCCACAAAACAAATAGCATCAGAACTACTAGATTAAAAGAGCTACATTTTGTTTGCAACATAAATAGTATATGTTGGAGAGACAGATATGTTTCTCAGAGATTTCCGTTCTTCCCTATTGCTTTTTAAGCACAACTTGGACCAATGGATGGGTAATCAGAAATTCACCCTGGTTTGGTGTCAGTGTCTCTGATGGACAGAAACAATCAGAAAATCACATCCTATAAATCAAACATAAATCAAATTTGTGGGTTGCATTTTGGTTGCACGGCTAGACTTTTAAGGGCCTTAGTGGTCATTAGCCTAGTATATACCTATGAACTCCCTCTCTCTCTCTCTCTCTCTCTCTCACTATATATATATATATATATATAGTACACAAGTACACACACACACACACACACACACACACACACACACACACACACATACAAAAGCATTCAGCCCCAATGCCAAAACTGTTGTTATAAATGGACATTTCAGCATTATTGCCTATTCCCACTTTCAGAACATGTTGCATGATTCAACTCTTCCTTCACTCAACAAACAAATCATACATTTGACAACTTGTGACACCAGGAATGGCAGTCAATGGAATGAACCTTGGACAAACAGCATGGTGCTCATTTCTTATATATGATGTACACCACTCTGGTATTCTCTGCACTTACAGCTTTGTGATCCTTAGTGCAAGCTCTTTCTTTCCTGCAGTATTTGTCCAATGCCTTGACCATATCTTGTACTGCTTTAATAACGGGCAACTTGTACATCATCATCCTGATTGATACAGCCCTTTATTTCCATAGTTTTCCAAGGGATTTATTAATTTATTTGTTCTTGTTTACTGGGATAGTGTGATTGTTCACAACCCCTGTTTCAGCAGACATCCAGGAACAAGAGTAAACAAATAAAAATTTAAAAGATTTAGTCAATGCATGCAGTGTATCATCCATTAAAATGGAAAGAGAGAAATGATGTACATGCAGTAAAGAAGAGTATGAGTTAAATAATGTCTAAAAATACAATAATTAAGATGTAGGTTAAACCTACAGGAACACGCCTGTAGAGATATATGCAATGGTATCTACATTTACAATAAAATAAAAAAGTGAATATGCATTCACACAAACCAAGAGTGTCTGTAAAGCAAATAAAGAAATAACATTACAAAATAAATATGCATATACAAAGGCCAAGAGTGTCTGTAAAATAAATAAGTGTATGCTAAATTTAAGGATGTATAGTTTATAACATTTTCATTTAAGTTAGTGTAAAATAGAAGGGTATAAGATGAGAACTCTGATACAGCTGATAAAGCAGAAGCAAAATCATATGGAAGGAAAGCGGCGTGGAATACCTGGGAGGGAATGAGAGAAGGTGAAGTAATTCGGTTATGGGCAGCTCAAGAAAGCAGGGAGCAGTAAGGAGACATATGAAGGAGGGGATGAGAGGGGCAGGAAAAAGCAGTGCAGGGTGTACAGAAAACTAGCAGAAGAGAAGGAAGGAGGAGGGTAGGATGATGAAAGTCATGAGAGGAGATCTAAGGAGAGTCAGAGCTGCTGGAATGCTGCAGTGTGTTCTCAGAGTTATTTAATGTGACAGGGAGGTTTAAGAAATACTCTCTAAGCTGTTCAAATCAATACAGCCTGCCTGCAACTTGACAGATGTAAAACAAAGGATGCTGGGGAGACAAAAAGGTTTAGGTGATCTTAACTTTACATTTTCAAATAAAGCTGGTACAAATGAAGGAGCTGATTGGATTTCGGAACTGGCAACTTTATTTACTATTCACATATCAGGAGTAAGTGTATTCCATATTTCAGTCACCTATGCAGAAAATAAGGTATTCCTGCGATGGCTACTCACCTTGGCAGATGTGATCAGGTGTAGTGAATGGGATTTAAAGCCGTAAGGAAGAAAATGGGGGTGGAGTTTATCCTGCAAGGCTGGACACCTACCAGAGGAGTAAATGATACAGGGAATCATTTCCAACCATGAAGTGGAAAGAACACGCAAAACATCTAGCCAGGTGGCTCTCTGAAGTCTGAAATGATTATGGGAGTTATTAGGCAGGCTGGTAGCAAATTTACCAGTTTTACTATAGATTTGTTTTAGGTTTCAAAACTGGGTACCAGGAAAATTATTTTGTAAAGAGCTAGCATACTGGAGGATTAGTGGGGAAAAATGTAGCATTGTTGTGTGTGCTTGGTCTTTGTTAAATATGGATCAGATAAGGCACTAACAAGCCTTGCTTTGGATGTCTGCAAATGTCACCTTTTTATTTAAGAATGCTTTAGGGTGTATTAAAACACTTGTTATTGATTAATGGCTGCCTACATTATATCACCCACTGTAAAATTTTCAGATGATGCTCTTTTCCAAATAGTAGCAGTAAGAAAATGTTTTAGTTTTGTATTATAACTGCAGTTTGAAGGGGTATCATGTCACATTTCAGGAAAGTGATGCACCATTAAATAAAGTGGCTAAAGTATTCATTTTATAGTCAGGACTTGCATGAGACTGAGTCCCAGAACTGGACGTTTAAGCGGCATTCCTTAATTCTGCCAGTGGCATCTGTACAGATAGGGGATGTTTTTCTACCATAAGTATGCAGGACTTGGAGATGATATTTTTGCACCCTGTAAACAACAGGCTGATGGATGTTAATGAGGTCTAAAAGAGTGAGCTATTAGCATTAAAGGGGTGCAGAAGAACAAACAGCTGGACTCTTCTACGCTCTCCCTACTTCTCCATGGATGATAAAAGTAACAAAAAGAAAGTTTCTAGTGCCAGCTACCTGAAGACTGTTCAATAATTTACGTATGGGGGGGGGGGGCAGGCGTCACCTCCACTACAACTCTTGCTAGCATTTTGACTTCAGGAGATTCCCATATTAGCTCTGAAAGAGCTTGCTGCCTTAACAGGGAGGGACTGGAAAAATGGTTAACCTCTTTATCTCACAAATAGAAGGTACAGGGTTTGATGCTGACCTCTGGTTAATGTCTGGGTCTGCTAGCTTGCAGACAGATGGCCCAGTATTTTCCCTGTACAGCAGCTGCTTTAACGAAAGAGCTGGTATCGTCTGCATTTTACTTTGTAATATGCAAATTGATGTTACAGATGTAAAGAGTTTGCTACAAAAAGCTTTGAAACACAGTAGTCTCAATATCAAAGCGTACAAACTTAAACAGAGCTATACCTCAAGCAGGAGGCGTATATTTATTTGCAAGGTACTAACGGGCAGAATGGAGGGATTTCTTTCTAATGTACTTTCTGTAATGACAAAAAATGCAAGCACATCAGGATTTGATACTCAAACGAGACTAGCTACTACTCAAGCAGAATGGATATCTTTCAAAGTTTTTTTGTAACAGCAGCATTAGGGAGGGGTGTGTGTGTGTGTGTGTGTGTGTGTGTGTGTGTGTGTGTGTGTGTGTGCAATGCCTGTTTGTAAGGGCAGTTTAGTTAAGTTCATTTACTTGCTCAGGCTCAAACACTGTACCTTGGCTACAGCAGCTAAGAGCCTTAATTTTCTGCACCGACTGTCAGAACATTGGTAAATCATTGAGGATTACCCTCAGTCATTGGAGTTTCAGAGCTTTCGTGTTTTATAATATACGCATATTGATGTAAAATATATTCTGATAACTTTTATGTTATTTAGAATAGTATGTTTTTACTTGTCTCCACTTTTGCAGAACAACTGTGATTTTGCCTTATACTTATGACACGTCCTTGAGCAAGTCACTTAACCAGACAGTGCTTTGAGGCAATAGAAAATTTGGGCTAGGCTCCTCAATGGCAGCCTGGTAACTAGTAATTGTGAACCAGAGTGTTTATGGTATAAAGGAAGGAATGTGATTGTACTAAACAGGAGCATAATTACATGATCAACAAATGTAAAATAAATAAATAAATAAATGAGTCAGATTATTTGGATGTGATCAGTAGTTTCCTTAATACTGACAGTGTGTCTATTATTTAGCTGTGAATAAGCTGGATAGCATTAAGGCTGATTTTAATGTTAATATTCTTACTGTGAACACATTTTCATTTAGCTTGTTTTTGCAGGCACACAAGTGTGAAATGCATTGTGTTTGGACTACAGCAGTCTGTCTAGCAGCTAGTGAAGATAAGTAAGGTTATGAGCTATTAAAGGACTGCTTCCTGTAGTGCATGGTTTGATTCCTTCAGCCTTCATTTTTATTTTGTGACTCTGCCAAGTTACTTTGTCAGACAGTAGTCCTGGGCTGCTATTGAAAAGGGATGCATGTCCAGTGTTCTTTCCCACGCAGTTAGCAAATGCGTTCTACATTTTGTCTTTTGAATTCCTGCATCCTTCATATAGACATTAATTAGTATTTCACTATATGGTATTTGAGTATGAATCTCAGCATGTCTCTTGTAGTTTAATGGATTGCCAGATGCATTTTTACTAAATGTGAGTTTCAGGGAAGGATAAGTTTACTGTTTCTCATGCTAAGTCTATTTTCAGTGTGAGGGTTTTGTTCTGGTTAGAAATTGGCTGTCAAGTGTCTTTTTTCTGTAAAATTTGAAATAATATTTTTAAATGAAATCCAAATCTCTGTAATAATTATAAAAATTAAGAAGAAAATAGGATGTGTCCTGACAGGTTTGAACAATATTTATGGTTATTGGGGAGAAGCAGCCAAGTAATGGGATATTGATATGGCTGTCAGGAGCCTGATTCATTACCCTGTACCGGACTCCATTTGTCCACTATCCAGTTTTGTTGACAATGGAGGTGCAACAATACAGCATTGATAGCTATTCAAGTAGGTCAGACTTGTACTGAGTGATTTGAGAAGGGATAGTTGTTCTTGATAACAGAGAAGACATAAGGAGGACAAAAGATATGTAGGTATCCTGCAAGGAGGGCAATGCAAATTTGTTTGCCAGCAGCAACTTTTGCATTAATAATTATTCTCTTTAATGCAGAATTATTCAGATGACATTTTATTTCTGTGGAGAGTTTTCATATTGAACTAGCATATGTTATCAGGTGGTTAATATTTCTTATGTTCTCATAAATTCTCGTTTAAACTGTGCTATACCTGGCTGAATCTTATCATATGATATGATGCTAGTGATCTTTTAGCTCATCATTTTTAATCATTCCAATCTGGCTTTGCAGGACTAGTGTGTGTGCATGTGTGTCTGAATTAAGTAGAAATACATTGAATGCTGTTTGTGTGGAACAAATCTGAAACATGTGACTTTGGTCATACCGGGAGCGTTTCTCCTCGGACGTCTGCTGAAATTATCTTCATATTGTTTCTTGTCTCCTGAGCTAATATCAACAAGGGACAGATGGGACATTGGTTTTAACATGTCATCCAAAGGACAACACAGAACACAGTCAGTAGTGCAGTACTGCAGTATCAGCATTCCATCTACCTGGTGTGGGAATGGAACCTACACCCTTCTGCACCAAAGCAAGGTTGGGTGTGGGTCATTGCTGTTCTTCTTTACTTACAAATTGCTACTTATTAGAATTCTACTGTGATATTTTATTAATTTTTCTCTGTCTATATGTGTAACTGTTTCCTGCATTGAGAATGAAGCATTTTAATTTTGTTCAGCTACACTGCTGTGTAGTTCTGAATGACAATAAAGTTTTCTTTGACTTTGACTTTTTGACTTTGAAAATGGGCACTGTCCCAGTTGGACTTTTCCTGTAACCAAATAATAAAAGAAAAAAAAAAAAGATATGTTGCTGTATTAAACAAAAAATGCATTTAAAAAAATTCAGGAAGGTGACTCAAAGAACACATGCATTTGTGCATGGTAATAAAAATGCATTTAGGGAGCTCATGGTTTGAAAACAGCTTGGGGACTGAGGTACCCTTAATCTGCCACTGGCAAGGTGCATTTTCAGTGAATGTAAGCTTCAAGTTAAGAGGCATTTACTGTTGCTCATGCTAAGTCCATTTTCAATGTGCGACTGTTGTGTTTAGTAAATGACCATCAGTGTTTGTGCTATGAAATTTGAAATCAGTGTCAGTAGTGCAACAGGTTGCACACTTGCTTTGGTGCAGAAGGGTGTAGGTTCCATTCCCACACCAGGTAGATGGAATGCTGATACTGCAGTACTGCACTACTGACTGTGTTCTGTGTTGTCCTTTGGATGACATGTTAAAACCAATGTCCCATCTGTCCCTTGTTGATATTAGCTCAGGTGGATGTAAAAGACCCAACAGCAGCTATCAAGAAGAGTTCCCCAATGCACTGGCTAAATTTACCCTAGTAGTGTAAATACCACCATGATTTTCCCACGGAAAGAGGCTATTAACCTAGTGGGACTAACCTGGTCAACAAAGGATAAATATATTTTACAAATTAAATTAAATGCGCGTCTCTGTAATCATTTCAGAAGTAAAGAAGAGAACAGCGTGCACACTGGCACTATTGAACAGTGTTCGTGGTAACTGGGGAAGCCACAAGTAATTGGGCACTGCAGTGGGTGGGAGCTGGTCCTGGTCCATAACACACTGGCACTATTGAACAGTGTTCATGGTAACTGAGGAAGCCACAAGTAATTGGGCACTGCAGTGGGTGGGAGCTGGTCCTGGTCCATAACACACTGGCACTATTGAACAGTGTTCGTGGTAACTGAGGAAGCCACAAGTAATTGGACACTGCAGTGGGTGGGAGCTGGTCCTGGTCCATAACACACTGGCACTATTGAACAGTGTTCGTGGTAACTGGAGAAAGCCACAAGTAATTGGGCACTGCAATGGGTGGGAGCTGGTCCTGGTCCATAACACACTAGCACTATTGAACAGTGTTTGTGGTAACTGGGGAAGCCACAAGTAATTGGGCACTGCAGTGGGTGGGAGCTGGTCCTGGTCCATAACACACTGGCACTATTGAACAGTGTTCGTGGTAACTGGAGAAAGCCACAAGTAATTGGGCACTGCAGTGGGTGGGAGCTGGTCCTGGTCCATAACACACTGGCACTATTGAACAGTGTTCGTGGTAACTGCGGAAGCCACAAGTAATTGGGCACTGCAGTGGGTGGGAGCTGGTCCTGGTCCATAACCCTGCCTAGCGCCCCATTTGACCATGGTCTGGCTCTGTCTGTGGACAACCCAGCTCCTTCATGTGCCTAGATAGATACATGCAGACAGAGGCATATTTAATGAATGGCCTAATGAGGGCTGAGTAAAGGCAGACAATGACGTCCCTTGATCCAGACACAGTCCCTTTGTTTATAAGTTGCACAATACAGGCCTTCCTTAAAACAATGGACTTCTGTTGGTTGAAAGATAAGCCACTGTCTACGTAAGTTCTCAAATGCCAATCAGCATATTGTTGGTTATCTCATTTAATTTTTTCACAAAGCAACTGCTTAAGTGTGACGTTTTATTTATTGCAACATATTTGTTTGCTAACACCACTATATCTATCTATCTATCTATCTATCTATCTATCTATCTGTCTGTCTATCATATTATTGTAATAAGCAGAATAATTATTTTGTATATTCTCCTGAGCTGAGACTGAAATTGGTCAGAAGTGATCAGTGCTGTACCCCAATAAACAAATTCAGTAATGAAAAACAATGCAATATAATTAGAGTAGTATTCAAATCCATATTACATGATTTACTTAGCAATAAATCCTCTATTAAAGTTTGCAGAATAATTTGGATTACCAGTCTCAAAGAATATTTTCACAAGTTAGATCACTTTGACCATGATAAATTCAGTCAACTAGCTGATGTAAAAACTGAGCTAAAGTCAATATGTGCATCATATCTTTTATTATTCAAATGTAAAAGTGTAACAAAATATTTCAAGTGGACCTCAAGTCCTTCTAAACTTATGGCTGACTTTCTGAGACTAAGTCATGGCTCAAGTAAACTTTCATCAGTACGTGCCAAGTTGTAATCTGTTTTCTTTGACTTTCTCTGCAGTCGGGCTTACTTTGTCTTCTGTTTGATGTCCTGCCTCAGACATGTCATTGCCATTCCCTCAAGCTTCCTGAACTGCACTGGTTCATAGGTTCACAGGTTGGTACTAGGCTATCGGCCCTAGGGCCTATACAAGCCTAGCCATAACAATTCCCTGGCTATTTCTTCCTATACTATTTACTTCCCTGGACCCCTGGACCATACAGTTGTACTGGTTGCACCACTGTCTTGTACACTTTACTTTTCATCTTCATTGGCATTCTTGTGTAATACACTACCTCTGTGCCAGTTGGATATAGCCCCCCCTGATTCTAGCCAATCCCTGACACTCTTTGCCAGTTGGATATAGGCCCCCCTGATTCTAGCCAACCCCTGACACTCTGTGCCAGTTGGATATAGCCCCCCTGATTCTAGCCAACCCCTGACACTCTGTGCCAGTTGGATATAGCCCCCCTGACTCTAGCCAACCCCTGACACTCTGTGCCAGTTGGATATAGCCCCCTGATTCTAGCCAACCTGACACTCTGTGCCAGTTGGATATAGCGTCCCTGATTCTAGCCAACCCTGACACTCTGTGCCAGTTGGATATAGCCCCCCTGACTCTAGCCAACTCCTGACACTCTGTGCCAGTTGGATATAGCCCCCTGATTCTAGCCAACCTGACACTCTGTGCCAGTTGGATATAGCCCCCCTGATTCTAGCCAACCCCTGACATTCTGTGCCAGTTGGATATAGCCCCCCTGATTGTAGCCAACCCCTGACACTCCATGCCAGATGGATATAGCCCCCCTGATTCTAGACAATCCCTGACACTCTGTGCCAGTTGGATATAGCCCCCTGATTCTAGCCAACCCCTGACACTCCATGTCAGTTGAATATAGCCCCCCTGATTCTAGCCAACCCCTGACACTCCGTGCCAGTTGGATATAGCCCCCTGATTCTAGCCAACCCCTGACACTCTGTGCCAGTTGGATATAGCTCCCCTGATTCTAGCCAATCCCTGACACTCTGTGCCAGTTGGATATATCCCCCTGATTCTGTCCAACCCCTGACACTTCGTGCCAGTTGGATATAGCCCCTCTGATTCTAGCCAACCCCTGACACTCTGTGCCAGTTGGATATAGCCCCCCCCTGATTCTAGCCAACCCCTGACACTCTGTGCCAGTTGGATATAGCCCCCCTGATTTTAGCCAACCCCTGACACTCTGTGCCAGTTGGATGCAGCCTTTCTAATTCTAGCCAACCCCTGACACTCTGTGCCAGTTGGATATAGCCCCCCTGATTCTAGGCAACCCCTGACACTCTGTGCCAGTTGGATATAGCCCCCCCCCTGATTCTAGCCAACCCCTGACACTCTGTGCCAGTTGGATATCGCCCCCCTGATTCTAGCCAACCTCTGACACTCTGTGCCAGTTGGATATAGCCCCCCTGATTCTAGCCAACCCCTGACACTCTGTGCCAGTTGGATGTAGCCCCCCTGATTCTAGCCAACCCCTGACACTCTATGCCAGTTGGATGTAGCCCCCCTGATTCTAGCCAACCCCTGACACTCTGTGCCAGTTGGATGTAGCCCCCCTGATTCTAGCTCCAACATTCTTCTCATTCAGATTTCCCTTCTCCTTAACCAACCTTCCACAGTGAACCATATTCTTCAGTTCATGCATCAATGCTACCTCATTTGCTGACGATACAGCCCTTTATTTCCATAGACCCTCAAAATCTATTTCCCAGTTATTGCAAGTTGTGAAATAATATAATAAGACATCAAACTACAAATTAAACCTCAATAAATTGAATACCACCCAGTAACATTAATGAGATTCTAAATTTCCCGTATACAATATTCATCATTTATTGAATGAACTCCTTGGAGTAAAATATAAAACAGTTGTATGTACCTCTGTCAATTGTAACATCTATGACTCAAAAATAACAGATGGATATAAACTTCCAAATATTTCACTCAGATGTTTGATATAATGGTTAATTAAGCTTCTTTTATTTTCTGGGCATTTCAAATACCGTCTAGAAAGTATTCTTATATAGATCTAGACATTTAGATTGATAGCTAACGGTATTACTCTCTTAAAGCTATCCTTTCTTAAAAAAGAACATTTTTGGAATCTTTGCTTGTGCAACTTTTGATATTTAGTTCTAATAATATTATGAAGAAATGAGGGCTTTTATGTTGTCCCATACAATCAAGAATAATTGAAATATTATTATAACCCAGGTTTCAAAATGTGAAAAGTTTCTTATGATAAAACATAACATTATTCACAGTTTACAAATAAGTTGGCATCTGTGCTTAGTCAGACTTACCATCAAAATTCTTTATTTTTACTAGTACATGCATTGATTTAATTGATTCAAAGTTAAGTTTCCCAAAAGTAAGTAATACGCTTCTTTTGCGTATAATTCAGTTTTGAATTCACATAAACTTTCTGAAATGTTTTATCTACAAGCTGTTGTAGCACACCTTTTTGGCTCACAGTTTATCAAAAAATTGAATATTGAAAACTGCGAGTTGAAAAACATAGAAAAACACTAAAATATGTTTTGTTATGGAACAAGCCCCCCTGCACCCCCCATGTGTTCTCCATTCCCCATCCCCTCTAAATTGCACATATATCAGCTCCACAGTTATACCACAAATCTCACACACTAGAATAGATTTTGGTGAAACGCACAGAGACATTACATTTTAGAACTAAAGCCATTCAACCACCAGTGCAGTGACCACCAGCAACTATGCCTTCTGAAACACAGCTTTTGAGTTACTGAATCTCAATATTAGAAGTAAATATCTACCATAACTGAGAATAGATACAGTCTGCTGCTTAGAGTGTTGCCCTTTTCTAAACATAACCACAGGCAATTTATGTTGCTTTTTACCACCTACCTGACTCAAAAAGCTTGATGCCATGACTACAATCGACAATAACTCAACAGATGATGTGTTCAGACTTAAGTCTGTACAACCAATCTGGTCATTTTTATCTCAAAAAGGTAATGGATGTAAAATTCTAAACACGAGTTGTAAAACTTGTAACTGGTATAAATATCTTCTTTGTTTTCTTGTGTTAAGTAGCTCTGATGTAATGAATGTACTACATTGCCCATTTTCTGATTTGTTTAGCTGAGCTATGATTACACACCATAAGTAGTAGATTTGTTCTGAATGCCCACAGCATCAGTAGAACCCAAGATCAGACTGTACACATAGTGAATAGTACCAGACATCTGACTGTGCATATAGTGAGTAGCACCTGTACTCTGCCAGTATAAATAGTAAGTAGTTCCTGACATCTGATCGTACACAAAGTGAGTAGTACTTGCACACTGACTGTATAAACATTAAGTTGCACCTGACCTCTGACTGCACACACAGTGAACAGTAGCTGAGGTCCGACTGTGCACACAGTAAGTAGTACCTGAGATCTGACTGTGCACACAGTGAGTAGTACCTGAGGTCTGACTGTGCACACAGTGAGTAGTACCTGAGGTCTGACTGTGCACACAGTAAGTAGTACCTGAGATCTGACTGTGCACACAGTGAGTAGTACCTGAGGTCTGACTGTGCACACAGTGAGTTGTACCTGAGATATGACTGTGCACACAGTGAGTAGTATCTGAGGTCTGACTGTGCATACAGTGAATAGTACCTGAGGTCTGACTGTGCACACAGTGAGTTGTACCCAAGATCTGACTGTGCACACAGTGAGTAGTACCTAAAGTTTGACTGTGCACACAGTGAATCGTACCTGAGGTCTGGCTGTGCACAGTAAGTAGTACATGACATCTGACTGTGCACACACAGTGAACAGTAGCTGAGGTCTGACTGTGCACACAGTAAGTAGTACATGACATCTGACTGTGAACACAATGAGTAGTACCTGAGGTCTGACTGTACACACCGTGAGTTGTACCTGAGGTCTGACTGTGCACACAGTGAGTTGTACCTGAGATCTGACTTTGCACACAGTGAGTAGTACATGACATCTGACTGTGCACACAGGGAGTAGTACCTGAGGTCTGACTGTGCACACAGTGAGTAGTACCTGAGGTCTGACTGTGCACACAGTACGTAGTTCCTGAGATCTGACTGTGCACACAGTAAGTAGTACATGACATCTGACTGTGCACACAGTGAGTAGTACCTGAGGTTTGACTGTGCACACAGTGAGTAGTACCTGACATCTGACTGTGCACACAGTGAGTAGTACCTGACATCTGTGCACACAGTGAGTAGTACATGACATCTGACTGTGCACACAATGAGTAGTACCTGAGGTCTGACTGTGCACACAGTGAGTAGTACCTGACATCTGACTGTGCACACAGTGAGTAGTAAATGATATCTGACTGTGCACACAGTAAGTAGTTCCTTAGATCTGACTGTGCACACAGTGAGTAGTACCTGACATCTGACTGTGCACACAGTGAGTAGTACATGACATCTGACTATGCACACAGTGAGTAGTACCTGAGGTCTGACTGTGCACACAGTAAGTAGAACCTGACATCTGACTGTGCACACAGTGAGTAGTACATGACATCTGACTGTGCACACAGTGAGTAGTACCTGAGGTCTGACTGTGCACACAGTAAGTAGTACCTGAGGTCTGACTGTGCACACGGTAAGTAGTACATGACATCTGACTGTGCACACAGTAAGTAGTTCCTGAGATCTGACTGTGCACACAGTGAGTAGTACCTGAGATCTGACTGTATACACCATGAGTAGTACCTGAGGTCTGACTGTGCACACAGTAAGGTACATGACATCTGACTGTGCACACAGTAAGTAGTACCTGACATCTGACTGTGCACACAGTGAGTAGTACATGACATCTGACTGTGCACACAGTAAGTAGTACCTGACATCTGACTGTGCACACAGTGAGTAGTACATGACATCTGACTGTGCACACAGTGAGTAGTACCTGAGGTTTGACTGTGCACACAGTGAGTAGTACCTGACATCTGACTGTGCACACAGTGAGTAGTACCTGACATCTGTGCACACAGTGAGTAGTACATGACATCTGACTGTGCACACAATGAGTAGTACCTGAGGTCTGACTGTGCACACAGTGAGTAGTACCTGACATCTGACTGTGCACACAGTGAGTAGTAAATGATATCTGACTGTGCACACAGTAAGTAGTTCCTTAGATCTGACTGTGCACACAGTGAGTAGTACCTGACATCTGACTGTGCACACAGTGAGTAGTACATGACATCTGACTATGCACACAGTGAGTAGTACCTGAGGTCTGACTGTGCACACAGTAAGTAGAACCTGACATCTGACTGTGCACACAGTGAGTAGTACATGACATCTGACTGTGCACACAGTGAGTAGTACCTGAGGTCTGACTGTGCACACAGTAAGTAGTACCTGAGGTCTGACTGTGCACACGGTAAGTAGTACATGACATCTGACTGTGCACACAGTAAGTAGTTCCTGAGATCTGACTGTGCACACAGTGAGTAGTACCTGAGATCTGACTGTATACACCATGAGTAGTACCTGAGGTCTGACTGTGCACACAGTAAGGTACATGACATCTGACTGTGCACACAGTAAGTAGTACCTGACATCTGACTGTGCACACAGTGAGTAGTACATGACATCTGACTGTGCACACAGTAAGTAGTACCTGACATCTGACTGTGCACACAGTGAGTAGTACATGACATCTGACTGTGCACACAGTAAGTAGTACCTGACATCTGACTGTGCACACAGTGAGTAGTACATGACATCTGACTGTGCACACAGTAAGTAGTTCCTGAGATCTGACTGTGCACACAGTAAGTAGTTCCTGAGATCTGACTGTGCACACAGTGAGTAGTACCTGACATATGACTGTGCACACAGTGAGTAGTACATGGCATCTGACTATGCACACAGTGAGTAGTACCTGACATCTGACTGTGCACACAGTGAGTAGTACATGACATCTGGCTGTGCACACAGGGAGTAGTACCTGAGGTCTGACTGTGCACACAGTAAGTAGTACCTGAGGTCTGACTGTGCACACGGTAAGTAGTACATGACATCTGACTGTTCACACAGTAAGTAGTTCCTGAGATCTGACTGTGCACACAGTGAGTAGTACATGACATCTGACTGGACACGCAGTAAGCAGTACATAAGATCTGTCTTTGCACACAGTGAGTAGTACCTGAGATCTGACTGTGGACAGAATGAATAGTAGATAGCCTGAGTCCTTTGTGAATAAAAAATAATTTGTCAGAGCTAACTTGATAAAAGCTCTTTACATCGTTTGCTGCTTCTGTGGAATAACCCTTTTCTCCATGTTGGATTGACCTCTGTCTTTATTATAGTGTGCCTCCTCTTTCATGGTAATGTAGAAGAGTCTTCTCCTTACATAAAATGTCTGTATACATTGTGCATGTTGTTCATTAATGGGTGATTTCAGGTAATTATATTTATTGAAATGCTACTTAACTTTTGTGTTGCTAATCACATGACTATAAACCTGTACAATCCCTTGGGTTAAATCTTCCAGCTGTACATACACTGCCATTTATTTATTTATTAATTTATGTTATTTGACATTTGTTTACCATTATGGTCCCACTGGGCGAGAAGAAACACATTTCAGTGGAGGCCCAGGGAGAAAAGCTCCAGTTACAATCTGAAATGTGAAAACCTTACAGGCAAAAAAAAAAACAGAATAAAAATAACATTACAAAAAAAAAAAAACAAGTGCTAGATACATTGTTATAAAGAGATGAGTAGACATTTTCTAAGCAGAAAACACATTATTTTCTAAGTAGGAAGCACAATTACAAGAATTATAAGTAGTAGGTACATTGTTAGTTGCAAAGGCCATTAGACAGGATAGGGATAGTAAAGAGGGAGAAGAACTGGGGAGGTAGCAGGAGCCTGGGTAGGAGAAGTACTGTGAAGGTAGGATGAGCAGAGAGGATGGAGATGTATAAGGGAGAGACAGTAGGAGAGATGGAGAGAGACATTGAGAGAGAGAGAGAGAGAGAGAAGGTGAGATTAGCCTGATCTGGGGAAGAGATAAGTCTGGATCAGTACATGAACAAAGCCAAGAGTTGTTCAAGTGTTATTTTAGTATAGTGTTTAGCCATGATTTTTACGTCTTCATTTCTGACTGTTCTAAATGTCCTAGCTAAGTAGTTTTATGTTTGCAGTCAATGGCCCAAGGTGACCTTCCACAGCTTTGACTGAATACACGGTGCAGAAAGCTAAGCTTTGTCATCTCTGATTATGCACTCAGTGTTTTAAGAACTGTTGTATTACATATGATTGTACACTGAATATCCTCAGGCATGCCTTAGCAGCTCTGACTGTACATTCTTTGCCCTGACATAAGCTCTATGAATTCTGATTTTGCATACATGCACTGTCCTAACCTGAGCTTTTGTAGCACTGATTATGTAGCGGTTGTCCTACACCAAGCGTTATGCACTCTTAATGTGCATACACTGTCCTGCATCAAGCTTTCTCAGCTTTGAATGTGCATACAGTGTCCTGTTCCCCACCTTCTCAGCTTTGAACGTTTACACAGTGTCCTGCACCAGGCCTTCTTAGCTAAGGAAGTGCACACAGTACCTTGCACCAAGCTTCCTCAGCTCAGAAAGTGCAGATAGTGCTCTGTACACGCCTTCTCATCTCTGAGTATGTATGCAATGCTTCTAGCTGAACTGCATATAGCTGACTGTGTAGACAGTACCCAGAGATGACCTCCTTAGTTGCAACTGTACTTTCAGTGTCTTGTGCACACAGTGCCCTAATTTAAGCTTCCTGATTTACAACTGAGCACACAGTACCCTATGCACAAATCCACTGAGCCAGGCCTCTTTGCTGCAGCTGTGCAGACAGTACTCTGAAAAGTGTTATCTATGAGTGCGCAGTCTATGCCATGTACATGTACCAAACCAAGTCAGTCCTTCTCAGACATAATTGTGTAATCCATTCCCTGTGCACACAATACACTAAGCCAGACCTGTTCAACTCCATTTGTGCACAAGCCTCTTCAGTTCTGGCTGCACACTCAGTGCCCTTTGCACATGATACAGTAATCCAGACTTCCTTAGAACTGACTCAGCACATGATGCCCTGAGCGAATCATCTCCACCTCTGATTGCACACTCAGTGTCCTGTGCACATAGTGCAGTGATGCAGACTTCCTTAAGATCAACTCTGCACACAGTGCCCTGAGTGAGTCATCTCCACTTCTGACTAGACACTCATTGTTCTGTGCACATGGTGCAGTGATCCAGACTTACTTTGGATCGACTTTGCACACAATGCCCTGAGTGAATCATCTCCACCTCTGACTGCACACTCAGTGCCCTGTGCACATGATGCAGTGATATAGGCTTCCTTAGGATCGACTCTGCACATGATGCCCTAAGTGAATCATCAGCAGCACTGACTTCACACATATGGTCCTGTGTGCATGATGCAGGGATCCAGAGTGCCTTAGGATCAACTCTGACACGATGCCCTGAGTGAATCATCTCCACCTCTGACTGCACACTCAGTGCCCTGTGCACATAGGTTCATAGGTTCAAAGGTAGGTACTAGGCTATCTGCCCTAGGGCAATTATAAGCCTAGCTAGAATGTGTTGGCTTTCACCACCCTTTTAGACTAGATTCCTGAGCCTGTGTCCAGCAGGGTCATAGAAGTGATCCCATGATGCAGTGATCCAGACTTCCTTAGGATCGACTCTGCTCATGATTTCCCGAGCCAATTCCTGCAGCTCTGACTGCATTCTCAGTGTCTTGTACATGCAGTTGTCCAAGTCAAGACTGCAGTTAGTGCCCTGATCCAAGTCTTCTAAGCTCTAACAGTATTCTTTGTAACCTGTGCCTGTAATCTCTGCTGTGAAGGAGCTGAACCATTTATATATCATATTTAGGTCAACTTTGGAATCAATAAGCTGTGAACTCCAAGAATAGACTAAAAGCTATTGTCTCAGTACCTCTGGAGTGGCTGTTTAACTTTACCGTCTTTCTGCTGTTAGTTTCTTTATTCATCACACATAAAAAATTGCAGCACCATCTGTTTCCTATCAGTGCAGTTTGCTGTAGTTTATGTGCAAATATTTCATATCTTCTGAAACTGTTAATACAGTTTCGTGAACTTTAAATGCAAACATCACTTGCACTTTCTAATATTAGTATCTTAGACACAAATATAATACACACTCTTATCTGTTCTTTGAACAGTTTCCTGAATCTTACCTGCAAACTTTACACACCCTGTGTCCTTCCTGTATCTTACATGGGATGTTAAAACACCCTCTGTCTGCTGTTAGTACATGTTGCTGCATATTGCATACAGACATCACACGCACCTCGGAATGCTCTTAGTACAGTGTCCTGTACCTTGCCTGCAGATATCAAACACCTTATATCTGGTATTACTGCAGTTTCCCATATTTTACATGGAGACAATGCACACTCCACTGCAGTTTAGTACATTACATACAGATATCACATATAACTCTGTTTACTTTTAATAGGTTCCTGTGCCTTTCCTATAAACATTGGACACATTATTCCAGTTTTAGTGCATTTTTCTGATCATTACAATCAAGCATTTTTATTTTATTTTTATTTATTTTGACATTTGTTAACCGGGAAAAGTCTGACTGTGCAAGTGCCCTTATTCAGTGGAAGCCCAGGGAAAAGTTCCAAATATGAGAACATAACACATGAAGTTAACCAAAACAGATTTACATTTTACATCAGACAGCTAGCCATTACATCATGGAGGGAAAGTACCAGGGGAGAAAGAAACAGGTGAAAGGAAGGAGAGAAAGCAGGAGTTGTAAGATGCAAAGTGTATGCACGTGTGTATGTAGTAGAAGGGGAGATAGGGGTGTGGGTGTAGGTAGTAGAAGGGGAAATAAGGGAGTGGGTGTAGGTAGTAGAAGGGGAGATAAGGGAGTGGGTATAGGTTGTAGAAGGGGAGATAAGGGAGTGGGTATAGGTAGTAGAAGGGGAGATAAGGGAGTGGGTGTAGGTAGTAGAAGGGGAGATAAAGGAGTGGGTATAGGTAGTAGAAGGGGAGATAAGGGAGTGGGTATAGGTTGTAGAAGGGGAGATAAGGGAGTGGGTATAGGTTGTGGAGTGGGTATAGGTAGTGAAGGAGATAAGGAGTGGGTGTAGGTAGTAGAAGGAGATAAAGGGTGGG
The DNA here is from genome assembly GCF_019279795.1 of Protopterus annectens. NCBI lineage: Eukaryota > Metazoa > Chordata > Ceratodontiformes > Protopteridae > Protopterus > Protopterus annectens. Next base: position 1,433,949 of record NC_056749.1, read on the forward strand.
TATAGGTAGTAGAAGGGAGATAAGGGAGGTGTAGGTAGTAGAAGCTGAGATAAGGGAGTGGGTATAGGTAGTAGAAAGGGAGATAAGGGAGTGGGTGTAGGTAGTAGAAGCTGAGATAAGGGAGTGGGTATAGGTAGTAGAAGGCGAGATAAGGGAGTGGGTGTAGGTAGTAGAAGGTGAGATAAGGGACTGGGTGTAGGTAGTAGAAGGTGAGATAAGGGAGTGGGTGTAGGTAGTAGAAGGTGAGAAAAGGGAGTGGGTGTAGGTAGTAGAAAGATAGATAAGTGCGTGTGTGTAGGTAGTAGAAGGTGAGATAAGGGAGTGGGTATAGGTAGTAGAAGGTGAGATAAGGGGGTGGGTATAGGTAGTAGAAGGTGAGATAAGGGAGTGGGTGTAGGTAGTAGAAGGTGAGATAAGGGAGTGGGTGTAGGTAGTAGAAGGGGAGATAAGGGAGTGGGTGTAGGTAGTAGAAGGTGAGATAAGGGAGTGGGTATAGGTAGTAGAAGGGGAGATAAGGGAGTGGGTGTAGGTAGTAGAAGGGGAGATAAGGGAGTGGGTGTAGGTAGTAGAAGGGGAGATAAGGGAGTGGGTATAGGTAGTAGAAAGTGAGATAAGGGAGTGGGTGTAGGTAGTAGAAGGGGAGATAAGGGAGTGGGTGTAGGTAGTAGAAGGAGATAGGTAGTAGAAGAGATAAGGGAGTGGGTGTAGGTAGTAGAAGGAGATAAGGGAGTGGGTATAGGTAGTAGAAGGGAGATAAGGAGTGGGTGTAGGTAGTAGAAGGCGAGATAAAGGGTGGGTATAGGTAGTAGAAAGTGAGATAAGGGGTGGGTGTAGGTAGTAGAAGGGAGATAAGGAGTGGGTGTAGGTAGTAGAAGGAGATAAGGGAGTGGGTGTAGGTAGTAGAAGGGGAGACAGGGGAGTGGGTGTAGGTAGTAGAAGGTGAGATAAGGCAGTGGGTATAGGTAGTAGAAGGTGAGATAAGGGAGTGGGTATAGGTGGTAGAGATGAGAAGGGTGGGTGTAGGTAGTAGAAGGAGATAGGGGTGGGTAGGTAGTAGAAGGTGAGATAAGGAGTGGGTATAGGTGGGAGAGTGGGTATAGGTAGGAGAAGGTAGGAGAATGAGATAAAAGGAGTGGGTATAGGTAGTAGAGGGGAGATAAGGAGTGGGTATAGGTAGTAGAAGGTGAGATAAGAGTGGGTAGGTAGTAGAAGCCAGATAAGGAGTGGGTATAGGTAGGAGAAAGTGAGATAAGGGAGTGGGTGTACGTAGTAGAAGGGGAGATAATGGAGTGGGTATAGGTAGGAGAATGGGAGATAAAGGAGTGGGTGTAGGTAGTAGAAGGGGAGATAAGGGTGGGTAGGTAGGAGAAGGAGATAAGGGGGTGTAGGTAGTAGAAGGGAGACAGGGAGTGGGTGTAGGTAGTAGAAGCCGAGATAAGGGGGTGGGTGTAGGTAGTAGAAGGCGAGATAAGGGAGTGGGTATAGGTAGGAGAAGGCGAGATAAGGGAGTGGGTATAGGTAGTAGAAGGGGAGATAAGGGAGTGGGTGTAGGTAGTAGAAGGGGAGCTAAGGGAGTGGGTATAGGTAGTAGAAGGGGAGACAGGGGAGTGGGTGTAGGTAGTAGAAGCCAAGATAAGGGGGGTGGGTATAGGTAGTAGAAGGGGAGATAAGGGAGTGGGTGTAGGTAGTAGAAGGGGAGATAAAGGAGTGGGTATAGGTAGTAGAAGGCGAGATAAGGGAGTGGGTATAGGTTGCAGAAGGTGAGATAAAGGAGTGGGTATAGGTAGTAGAAGGGGAGATAAGGGACTGGGTGTAGGTAGTAGAAGGGGAGATAAGGGAGTGGGTATAGGTTGTAGAAGGTGAGATAAGGGAGTGGGTGTAGGTAGTAGAAGGGGAGATAAGGGAGTGGGTATAGGTTGTAGAAGGTGAGATAAGGGAGTGGGTGGTAGTAGAAGGTGAGATAAGGGACTGGGTATAGGTAGTAGAAAGTGAGATAAGGGAGTGGGTATAGATAGTAGAAGGGGAGATAAGGGAGTGGGTATAGGTTGCAGAAGGTGAGATAAAGGAGTGGGTATAGGTAGTAGAAGGGGAGATAAGGGACTGGGTGTAGGTAGTAGAAGGGGAGATAAAGGAGTGGGTGTAGGTAGTAGAAGGGGTGACAGGGGAGTGGGTTTAAGTAGTAGAAGGGGAGACAGGGGAGTGGGTGTAGGTAGTAGAAGGGGAGATAAGGGAGTGGGTGTAGGTAGTAGAAGGGGAGACGGGAGTGGGTGTAGGTAGTAGAAGGGGAGATAAAGGAGTGGGTATAGGTAGTAGAAGGGGAGATAAGGGAGTGGGTGTAGGTAGTAGAAGGGGAGATAAAGGAGTGGGTATAGGTAGTAGAAGGGGAGATAAGGGAGTGGGTATAGGTTGCAGAAGGTGAGATAAAGGAGTGGGTATAGGCAGTAGAAGGGGAGATGAGGGACTGGGTGTAGATAGTAGAAGGGGAGATAAGGGAGTGGTTATAGGTAGTAGAAGGGGAGATAAGGGAGTGGGTATAGGTTGTAGAAGGTGAGATAAGGGAGTGGGTGTAGGTAGTAGAAGGGGAGACAGGAGAGTGGGTTTAGGTATTAGAAGGGGAGACATGGGAGTGGGTGTAGGTAGTAGAAGGGGAGATAAGGGAGTGGGTATAGGTAGTAGAAGGCGAGATAAGGGAGTGGGTGTAGGTAGTAGAAGGTGAGATAAGGGAGTGGTTGTAGGTAGTAGAAGGCTAGATAAGGGAGTGGGTGTAGGTAGAAGGAGATAAGGGAGTGGGTGTAGGTAGTAGAAGGAGATAAGGGTGGGTATAAGGTGGAAGGAGATAAGGGTGGGTATAGGTAGTAGAAGGAGACAGGAGTGGGTATAGGTAGTAGAAGGGGAGATAATGGAGTGGGTATAGGTAGTAGAAGGTGAGATAAGGGGGTGGGTATAGGTAGTAGAAGGTGAGATAAGGGTGTGGGTGTAGGTAGTAGAAGGTGAGATAAGGGAGTGGATGTAGGTAGTAGAAGGGGAGACAGGTGAGTGAGTATATGTAGTAGAAGGTGAGAAAAGGGAGTGGGTGTAGGTAGTAGAAGGTTAGATAAGGGAGTGGGTGTCGGTAGTAGAAGGCGAGATAAGGGAGTGGGTATAGGCTGCAGAAGGTGAGATAAGGGAGTGGGTGTAGGTAGTAGAAGGGGAGATAAGGGAGTGGGTGTACGTAGTAGAAGCGGAGATGAGGGAGTGGGTATAGGTAGTATAAGGGGAGACAGGGGAGTGGGTGTAGGTAGTAGAAGGTGAGATAAGGGAGTGGGTATAGGTAGTAGAAGGGAGAGATAAGGAGTGGGTGTGGTAGTAGAAGGAGATAAGGGAGTGGGTATAGGTAGTGAAGGCTTGATAAGGAGCCCATAGGTAGTAGAAGGTGAGATAAGGAGTGGGTATAGGTAGTAGAAGGTGAGATAAGTGAGTGGGGTAGGCAGTAGAAGGAGACAGGAGGAAGTGTGGGTAGTAGAAGGAGACAGGAGTGGGGTGGGTGAAGTGGAGACAGGGAGTGGGCAGCAGAAGGAGACAAGAGTGTGTATAGGTAGTAGAGGTGAGAGAAGGGAGTGGGTATAAGTAGTAGAAGGGGAGATAAGGCAGTGGGTATAGGTAGTAGAAGCGGAGACAGGGGAGTGGGTGTAGGTAGTAGAAGGTGAGATAAGGGTGGGTATAGGTAGGAAGGATAGGGGTGGAGGGTGTAGGCAGAGGAGACAGGAGTGGGTGAGGCAGTAGTAGCCGAGATAAGGGATGGGTGCAGGTAGTAGAAGGCGATATAAGGAGTGGGTACAGGTAGGAGAAGGAGATATGATGGGGTGCAGGCAGAAGGAGATAAGGGGATGGGTATAGGTAGTAGAAGGGAGACAGGGGGTGGGTGTAGTAGAAGCCGAGATAAGGGGATGGGTGTAGGTAGTAGAAGGGAAGATAAGGGAGTGGGTGTAGGTAGCAGAAGGGGAGACAGGGGAGTGGGTCTAGGTAGTAGAAGGCGAGATAAGGGAGTGGGTATAGGTAGTAGAAGGTGAGATATGGAAGTGGGTTTAGGTAGCAGGAGAGATAGGGTGGGAGTGGGTAGTAGAAGGGGAGACAGCGGAGTGGGTTTAGGTAGTAGAAGGGGAGACAGGGGAGTGGATGTAGGTAGTAGAAGGTGAGATAAGGGAGTGGGTATAGGTAGGAGAAGGGGAGATAAGGGAGTGGGTGTAGGTAGTAGAAGGCGAGATAAGGGAGTGGGTATAGGTAGGAGAAGGGGAGATAAGGGAGTGGGTATAGGTAGTAGAAGGTGAGATAAGGGAGTGGGTATAGGTAGTAGAAGGGGAGATAAGGGAGTGGGTATAGGTAGAAAGTGAGATAAGGGAGTGGGTGTAGGTAGTAGAAGGGGAGATAAGGGAGTGGGTATAGGTAGTAGAAAGTGAGATAAGGGAGTGGGTGTAGATAGTAGAAGGGGAGACAGGGGAGTGGGTGTAGGTAGTAGAAGGTGAGATAATGGAGTGGGTATAGGTAGGAGATAATGAGTGGGTGTAGGTAGTAGAAAGGAAGATAAGGGAGTGGGTATAGGTAGGAGAAGGGGAGATAAGGGAGTGGGTGTAGGTAGTAGAAGGGGAGACAGGAGAGTGGGTGTAGGTAGTAGAAGCCGAGATAAGGGGGTGGGTGTAGGTGGTAGAAGGAGATAAGGAGGTATAGGTAGTAGAAGCCGAGATAAGGGGGTGGGTGTAGGTAGTAGAAGGCGAGATAAGGGAGTGGGTATAGGTAATAGAAGGGGAGACAGGGGAATGGGTGTAGGTAGTAGAAGCCAAGATAAGGGGGTGGGTATAGGTAGTAGAAGGGGAGATAAGGGAGTGGGTGTAGGTAGTAGAAGGGGAGATAAAGGAGTGGGTATTGGTAGTAGAAGGCGAGATAAGGGAGTGGGTATAGGTAGTAGAAGATGAGATAAGGGAGTGGGTGTAGGTAGTAGAAGGTGAGATAAGGGAGTGGGTGTAGGTAGTAGAAGGGGAGATAAGGGAGTGGGTATAGGTAGTAGAAGGGGAGATAAGGGAGTGGGTATAGGTTGTAGAAGGTGAGATAAGGGAGTGGGTGTAGGTAGTAGAAGGTGAGATAAGGGACTGGGTATAGGTAGTAGAAAGTGAGATAAGGCAGTGGGTATAGATAGTAGAAGGGGAGATAAGGGAGTAGGTATAGGTTGCAGAAGGTGAGATAAAGGAGTGGGTATAGGTAGTAGAAGGGGAGATAAGGGACTGGGTGTAGATAGTAGAAGGGGAGATAAGGGAGTGGGTATAGGTTGTAGAAGGTGAGATAAGGGAGTGGGTGTAGGTAGTAGAAGGTGAGATAAGGGACTGGGTATAGGTAGTAGAAAGTGAGATAAGGGAGTGGGTATAGATAGTAGAAGGGGAGATAAAGGAGTGGGTATAGGTTGCAGAAGGTGAGATAAAGGAGTGGGTATAGGTAGTAGAAGGGGAGATAAGGGACTGGGTGTAGGTAGTAGAAGGGGAGATAAAGGAGTGGGTGTAGGTGGTAGAAGGGGAGACAGGGGAGTGGGTTTAGGTAGTAGAAGGGGAGACAGGGGAGTGGGTGTAGGTAGTAGAATGGGAGATAAGGGAGTGGGTGTAGGTAGTAGAAGGGGAGACGGGAGTGGGTGTAGGTAGTAGAAGGGGAGATAAAGGAGTGGGTATAGGTAGTAGAAGGGGAGATAAGGGAGTGGGTGTAGGTAGTAGAAGGAGATAAAGGATGGGGTATAGGTGGTAGAAGGAGATATGGAGTGGGTATAGGTGGCAGAAGGTGAGATAAAGGAGGGGGTATGGGTAGTAGAAGGGGAGATAAGGGACTGGGTGTAGGTAGAAGGTGAGATAAGGGAGTGGGTATAGGTAGTAGAAGGGGAGATAAGGGAGTGGGTATAGGTTGTAGAAGGTGAGATAAGGGAGTGGGTGTAGGTAGTAGAGGGAGGTAAAGGATGGGTGTAGGTAGTAGAAGGAGACAGGAGTGGATTTGGTAGTAGAAGGAGACATGGGAGTGGGTGTAGGTAGTAGAAGGAGATAAGGGAGTGGGTATAGGTAGTAGAAGGCGAGATAAGGGAGTGGGTGTAGGTAGTAGAAGGTGAGATAAGGGAGTGGGTGTAGGTAGTAGAAGGCTACATAAGGGAGTGGGTGTAGGTAGTAGAAGAGGAGATAAGGGAGTGGGTGTAGGCAGTAGAAGGAGATAAGGAGTGGGTGCACAACGGGCTGTTAGGGGAGATAAGGGTGGGTATAGGTAGAAGGGAGACAGGAGAGGGTATAGGTATTAGAAGGGGAGATAAGGGAGTGGGTATAGGTAGTAGAAGGTGAGATAAGGGGGTGGGAATAGGTAGTAGAAGGTGAGATAAGGAGGGTGGATTATGGGTAGTAGAAGGTGAGATAAGGGGTGAGTGGTGAGTAGAAGGGAGACAGGGGTGAGTATAGGTAGTAGAAAGGTGAGATAAGGGGTGTGGGTGGTAGAAGGTTAGATAAGGAGTGGGTGTCAGTAGTAGAAGCCAGATAAGGGGTGGGTATAGGCAGGTGAAGGTGAGATAAGGGATGGGTGTGGTGGTAGCAGAAGGGGAGATAAGGGAGTGGGTGCAGGTAGTAGAAGGAGATGAGGGAGTGGGTATAGGTAGTAAGGAGACAGGAGGGTGTAGGTAGTAGAAGGTGAGATAAGGGAGTGGGTATAGGTAGTAGAAGGGGAGATAAGGGAGTGGGTGTAGGTAGTAGAAGGGGAGATAAGGGAGTGGGTATAGGTAGTGGAAGGCGAGATAAGGGAGTGGGTATAGGTAGTAGAAGGTGAGATAAGGGAGTGGGTATAGGTAGTAGAATGGAGATAAGGGAGTGGGTGTAGGTAGTAGAAGGGGAGATAAAGGAGTGGGTATAGGTAGTAGAAGGTGAGATAAGGGAGTGAGCATAGATAGTAGAAGGCGAGATAAGGGAGTGGGTATAGGTAGTAGAAGGTGAGATAACGGAGTGGGTGTAGGTAGTAGAAAGTGAGATAAGGGAGTGGGTGTAGGTAGTAGAAGGGCAGATAAAGGAGTGGGTGTAGGTAGTATAAGGGCAGACAGGGGAGTAGGTGTAGGTGGTAGAAGGGGAGACAAGGGAGTGGGTGTAGGTAGTAGAAGGGGTGACAAAAGAGTGTGTATAGGTAGTAGAAGGTGAGATAAGGAGGGTGTAGGTAGTAGAAGGAGATCATGGAATGGGTATAGGTAGCAGAGCGAGATAAGGAGTGGGTGTAGGTAGATGGTGAGATAAAGAGTGGGTGTAGGTAGTAGAAGGTGAGATAGGAGTGGGTATAGGTAGTAGAAGGAGATAAGGCATTGGGTATAGGTAGTAGAAGGAGACAGGAGTGTGTAGGTAGAAGCCAGATAAGGGAGGTATAGGTAGGAGAAGGGAGATAAGGGAGTGGGGTGTAGGTAGCAGAAGGAGACAGGGAGTGGGTGTAGGTAGTAGCTTCTAGATAAGGGGTGGGTGTAGGTAGTAGAAAGGCGAGATAAGGGAGTGGGTATAGGTAGGAGAAGGGGAGATAAGGGAGTGGGTGTAGGTAGTAGAAGGCGAGATAAGGGAGTGGGTATAGGTAGTAGAAGGTGAGATAACGGAGTGGGTGTAGGTAGTAGAAGGCGAGATAAGGGAGTGGGTATAGGTAGTAGAAAGTGAGATAAGGGAGTGGGTGTACGTAGTAGAAGGGGAGATAATGGAGTGGGTATAGGTAGGAGAATGGGAGATAAAGGAGTGGGTGTAGGTAGTAGAAGGGGAGATAAGGGAGTGGGTATAGGTAGGAGAAGGGGAGATAAGGGAGGTAGGTAGGTAGAAGGGAGACAGGAGGGGTGTAGGTAGTAGAAGCCTAGACAAGGGTGGGTGTAGGCAGTAGAAGGCCAGATAAAGTGGGTATAGGTAGGAGGCCAGAGATAAGGGAGTGGGTATAGGTAGTAGAAGGAGATAAGGAGTGGGTGTAGGTAGTAGGAGCTATGGAGTGGGTATAGGTAGTAGAAGGAGACAGGAGGGGTGTAGGTAGTAGCCAAGATAAGGGGTGGGTATAGGTAGTAGAAGGAGATATGATAAGTAGGTAGTAGAAGGAGATAAAGGAGTATAGGTAGTAGAAAGAGATAAGGAGTGGGGTATAGGTAGTAGAAGGAGATAATGAGGGGTGTAGGTAGTAGAAGGTGAGATAAGGAGTGTGTGTAGGTAGTAGAAGGAGATAAGGGAGTCGGTATAGGTAGTAGAAGGGGAGATAAGGAGTGGGTATAGGTTGCAGAAGGTGAGATAAAGGAGGTATAGGTAGTAGAAGGGAGATAAGGGACTGGGTGTAGGTAGTAGAAGGGAGATAAGGGAGTGGGTATAGGTTGTAGAAGGTGAGATAAGGAGAGGTGTAGGTAGTAGAAGGTGAGATAAGGACCTGGGTATAGGTAGTAGAAAGAGATAAGGGAGTGGGTAGATAGTAGAAGGAGATAAGGGAGTGGTATAGGTTGCAGAAGGTGATAAAGGAGTGGGTATAGGTAGTAGAAGGAGATATGGACTGGGGTGTAGGCAGTAGAAGGAGATAAAGGAGTGGGTGTAGGTAGTAGAAGGGGTGACAGGAGTGGGTTTAAGTAGTAGAAGGAGACAGGAGTGGGTGTAGGTAGTAGAAGGAGATAAGGAGTGGGTGTAGGTAGTAGAAGGGAGACAGGAGTGGGTGCAGGTAGTAGAAGGGGAGATAAAGGAGTGGGTATAGGTAGAAGGGGAGATAAGGAGGGTGTAGGTAGTAGAAGGGGAGATAAAGGAGCTGATATAGGTAGTAGAAGGGGAGATAAGGGAGTGGGTATAGGTTGCAGAAGGTGAGATAAAGGAGTGGGTATAGGCAGTAGAAGGGGAGATGAGGGACTGGGTGTAGATAGTAGAAGGGGAGATAAGGGAGTGGTTATAGGTAGTAGGTAGTAGAAGGAGATAAGGAGTGGGTATAGGTTGTAGAAGGTGAGATAAGGGAGTGGGTGTAGGTAGTAGAAGGAGACAGGAGAGTGTAGTATTAGAAGGGGAGACAGGAGTGGTATAGGTAGTAGAAGGGGAGATAAGGGAGGTAGTACAATGTGACATTGCGAGCGGGCCCAGGCATTGTACGTATCACGAGCGGGCAGGCAGTAGAAGACATGATGGGTACAGGCAGCAGAAATACAGATACGGGAGGCAAGTGCAGGCAGTGATAATGCAGGCAGCAATGCGAGATAAAAGGGAAGTGGTTGTAGGCAGCAGAAACTAGATAAGGGAGGTGCAGGCAGTAGAAGGATAAATGAGTGGGTGTAGGTAGTAGAATGAGATAAGGGAGTGGGTATAACAAGTGGAAGGAGATAAGGGAGTGGGTATAGGTAGTAGAAGGAGACAGGAGTGGGTATAGGCAGTAGAATATGACAATGGAGTGGGCATAGGTAGTAGAAGGCGAGATAAGGGGTGGGTATAGGCAGAAGGTGAGATAAGCGTGGGTGTAGGCAGTAGAATATGATAAGGGAGTGGATGTGGTAGTGGTGGAAGGAGACAGGTGAGTGAGCATACGTAGCAGAAGGTGAGATAAGGATAAGTGTAGGTGCTTGATAGTAGAATAAGTCAGATAAGGAGGGGTGCCGGGTAGTAGAAGCTAGATAAGGAGTGGGTATTAGGCTGCAGAATGAGATAAGCAGTGGGTGTAGGTAGTAAGGAGATATGGGGAGTGGGTGCAACGAGTAGAAGCGGAGATGAGGAGTGGGTATAGGCAGTATAAGGAGACAGGAGTGGGGTGTAGGCAGTAGAAGGTGAGATAAGGAGTGGCATAGGTAGTAGAAGGAGATATGGGAGTGGGTGTAGGCAGATAGATAGGAGTGGGTATAGGTAGTGGAAGCAGATAAGGAGCTTATAGGTAGTAGAAGGTGAGATAAGGGAGGGGTATAGGTAGTAGAAGGTGAGATGTGAGCAAGTGTAGGTAGTAGAATGGGAGATAAAGGAGTGTAGGTAGTAGAAGGAGACAGGGAGTGGGTGTAGGTAGTAGAAGGGAGACAGGGGAGTGGGTGCAGGTAGTAGAAGGAGACAAGAGAGTGCATAGGTAGTAGAATGCGAGATATGGGAGTGGGTATACAGTAGAATGAGATAAAGGCGGGGGTATAGGTAGTAGAAGGAGACAGGAGTGGGTGTAGGCAGTAGAAAGAGATAAGGGAGTGGTATAGGTAGGAGAAGGAGATAAGGGAGGGTGTAGGTAGCAGGAGAAAGGGAGACAGCGAGTGGGTGTAGGCAGTATAGTCAGATAAGGGACGGGTGTAGGTAGTAGAAGACAAAAGGATATGTGTAATATATGGAGAAGGAGATAATGTGAGTGGGTGTAGGTAGTAGAAGGAGATAAGGATAAGTAGGTAGTAGGCGAGACAGGGGATGTAGGCAGCAGGCTTCTAGATATGGGATGGGTGTAGGCAGTAGAAGGGAAGATAAGGATGGTAGCAGAAGGAGACGAGGAGGGTCCAGGCAGTAGAAGGCTAGATAAGGAGTGGTATAGGTAGTAGAAGTGAGATATGGAAGTGGGTTTAGGCAGTAGGCTGATGTGAGTGGGTGTGCAGGCAGTAGAAGGGGAGACAGCGGATGGGTTTAGGTAGAAGGAGACAGGAGTGATTAGGTAGTAGAAGGTGAGATAAGGATGGGTATATAGGTAGAATGGCTGGAGATAAGGAGTGGGTGTAGGCAGTAGAGAAGCGAGATAAGCTAGATATAGAGTGGGTATAGATAAGGAGATAAGGGAGTGGGTATAGGTAGTAGAAGGTGAGATAAGGGAGTGGGTATAGGTAGTAGAAGGAGATAAGGGAGTGGGTATAGCAGAAGTGAGACAGGAGTGGGTGTAGGTAGTAGAAGGAGATAAATAAGTGGGTATAGGTAGCAGAAAGTGAGATAAGGGTGGGTGTAGATAGTAGAAAGGGAGACAGGGAGGGTGTAGGTAGTAGAAGGTGAGATAATGGATGGGTATAGGTAGAAGGGGAGATACAGGAGGGGTGTAGGTAGTAGAAAGGAAGATAAGGAGTGGGGTGTAGGCAGTAGAAGGAGATAAGGAGTGGGTGTAGGCAGTAGAAGGAGACAGGAGTGGGTGTAGGTAGCAGAAGCATTATGAGAGTGCAGGCAGTAGAAGGTGAGATAGGAGTGGCATAGGTAGTAGAAGCCGAGATAAGCAGTGGGTATAGGTAGCAGAAGGGGAGACATATGGTCGGAGATGGGTGTAGGTAGTAGAAGGAGATATGATAAGGAGGGTATAGTAGTAGAAGGGAGATAAGGAGTGGGGTGTAGGTAGTAGAAGGAGACAGAGTGGGTATAGGTAGTAGAAGCTTCTAGATTGGGTGGTGTAGTAGTAGAAGGAGATAAGGGAGTAGGTATAGGTAGTAGAAGGGGAATAGGAGTAGGTAGTAGAGGGTAGGCAGGTATAGGTAGTAGAAGGGAGATAAGGGAGTGGGTATAGGTGTAGAAGGTAGATAAAGAGAGGAGTGGGTATAGGTAGTAGAAAGTGAGATAAGGAGTGGGTATAGGTAGCAGAAGGAGATAAGGAGTGGGTAGATAGTAGAAGGGAGATAAGGGAGTGGGTATAGGCAGTAGAAGATGAGATAAGGAGTAGGTTGTAGGTAGAAGGTGAGATAAGGATGGGTGTAGGTAGTAGAAGAGATAAAGCAGTGGGCATAGGTAGTAGAAGCGAGATAAGGAGTGGGTATAGGTAGTAAAGGTGAGATAAGGAGTGGGTATAGGTAGGAGAAGGGGAGATAAGGGAGTGGGTGCAGGTAGTAGAAGGAGATAAGGGAGTGGGCATAGGTAGTAGAAAGGAGATAAGGGATGGGTATAGGTAGTAAGGAGATAAGGGAGTGGGTATAGGTTGCAGAAGGTGAGATAAAGGAGTGGGTATAGGTAGTAGAAGGGGAGATAAGGGACTGGGTGTAGATAGTAGAAGGGGAGATAGGGGAGTGGGTATAGGTTGTAGAAGGTGAGATAAGGGAGTGGGGTGTAGGTAGTAGAAGGTGAGATAAGGGACTGGTATAGTAGTAGAAAGTGAGATAAGGGAGTGGGTATAGATAGTAGAAGGGGAGATAAAGGAGTGGGTATAGGTTGCAGAAGGTGAGATAAAGGAGTGGGTATAGGTAGTAGAAGGGGAGATAAGGGACTGGGTGTAGGTAGTAGAAGGGGAGATAAAGGAGTGGGTGTAGGTGGTAGAAGGGGAGACAGGAGGGCCTTAGGTAGTAGAAGGGAGACAGGGGAGTGGGGTGTAGGCAGAAACGGGAGATAAGGAGAGTGGGTGCAGGTAGTAGAAGGGGAGACGGAGTGGGTGTAGGTAGAAGGAGATAAAGGATAGGTATAGGTAGTAGAAGGAGATAAGGGAGTGGGTGTAGGCAGTAGAAGGGGAGATAAAATATGGGCAGGTAGTAGAAGGGGAGATAAGGGAGTGGGTATAGGTTGCAGAAGGTGAGATAAAGGAGTGGGTATGGGTAGTAGAAGGGGAGATAAGGGACTGGGTGTAGGTAGAAGGTGAGATAAGGGAGTGGGTATAGGTAGTAGAAGGGGAGATAAGGGAGTGGGTATAGGTTGTAGAAGGTGAGATAAGGGAGTGGGTGTAGGTAGTAGAAGGGGAGGTAAAGGAGTGGGTGTAGGTAGTAGAAGGGGAGACAGGGGAGTGGATTTAGGTAGTAGAAGGGGAGACATGGGAGTGGGTGTAGGTAGTAGAAGGGGAGATAAGGGAGTGGGTATAGGTAGTAGAAGGCGAGATAAGGGAGTGGGTGTAGGTAGTAGAAGGTGAGATAAGGGAGTGGGTGTAGGTAGTAGAAGGCTACATAAGGGAGTGGGTGTAGGTAGTAGAAGAGGAGATAAGGGAGTGGGTGTAGGTAGTAGAAGGGGAGATAAGGGAGTATAAGTATAACGTAAGTTAAGATACAGAGGGTATAGGTAGTAGAAGGAGACAGGGGATGGTATAGGCAGTAGAATGAGATAAGGGAGTAAGTAGGTAGCAGAAGGTGAGATAAGGGTGGGCATAGGTAGTAGAAGGAGATAGATAAAGTGGGTGTAGGTAGTAGAATAGAGATAAGGGAGTGGCAGTGCAGAAGTAGAAGGAGACAGGAGTGAGCAGTAGTAGAAGGTGAGATAAGGGAGTGGGTGTAGGTAGTAGAAGGTTAGATGGGCGAGTGGGTGTGCCCCAGTAGTAGCTGCCAGATAAAGGGAGTGGGTATAGGCTGCAGAAGGTGAGATAAGGGGTGTAGGCAGAAGGAGATAAGGGAGTGGGTGTAGGTAGCATGGGGAGATGAGGAGGTATAGGTAGTATAAGGAGACAGGGAGTGGGTGTAGGTAGCAGAAGGTGAGATAAGGAGTGGGTATAGGTAGTAGAAGGAGAGATAAGGGAGGTGTAGGTAGTAGAAGGAGATATGAGGGTATAGGTGACAGATGGCAGGCACAGATATGAGTGGGTATAGGTAGTAGAACGGAGATAAGGGATGGGTGTAGGTAGTAGAAGGAGACAAATATGGGTATAGGTAGTAGAAGGTGAGATAAGGAGTGAGCATAGATAGTAGAACGCTAGATAAGGGAGTGGGTATAGGTAGTAGAAGGTGAGATAAAGGAGGTATAGGTAGTAGAAGGCGAGATAAGGGAGTGATATAGATAGTAGAATACAGATAAGGGAGGGTATAGGTAGTAGAAGGTGAGATAACGGATGGGTGTAGGTAGTAGAAGGTGAGATAACGGAGTGGGTGTAGGTAGTAGAAAGTGAGATAAGGGAGGGTGTAGTAGTAGAAGGATGCCAAAGGAGTGGGTGTAGGTAGAAGGGCAGACAGGAGTAGGTGTAGTGGTAGTATGAGACAAGGGAGTGGAGTGGGTAGCAGAAGGGTGACAAAAGAGTGTATAGGTAGTAGAATATAGATAAGGGATGGGTGTAGGTAGCAGAAGGAGATAATGGAATGGGTATAGGTAGCAGAAAGAGGTGAGATAAGGGAGTAGGTAGTAGATGGCATATTGAGATAAGAGTGGGTGTAGGTAGTAGAAGGTGAGATAAGGATGGGTATAGGCAGTAGAAGGAGATAAGGCACTGGGTATAAAATTAGTAGTAGAAGGAGACAGGGAGTGGGTGTGGGTAGAAGGCTTAGAAAGGGAGTGGGCATAGGTAGGAGAAGGAGATAAGGAGTGGGTGTAGGCAGTAGAAGCAGATAAGGAGTGGGGCTGTAGGTAGTAGAAGGAGACAGGAGTGGGTGTAGGCAGTAGAAGGAGATAAGGAGTGGGTGTAGGTAGTAGAAGGGAGACAGGGAGTGTAGGTAGTAGCAGGAAGATACAAGTGGGTGTAGGTAGCAGCAGAAGCCAGATAAGGGAGTGGGTATAGGCAGGAGAAGGGAGATAAGGAGTGGGTGTAGGTAGTAGAAGGAGATAAGGGAGTGGGTATAGGTAGTAGAAGGGGAGACAGGGAATGGGTGTAGGTAGCAAAGTAGCCGAGATAAGGGGAGTGGGTCCAGGTAGTAGAAGGCCAGATAAGGGAGTGGGTATAGGCAGTAGAAGGTGAGATATGGAAGTGGGTGTAGGTAGCAGAAGGAGATAAAGGAGTGGGTGTAGGTAGTAGAAGGGGAGACAGAGGAGTGGCTTAGGTAGTAGAAGGGGACAGGGGAGTGTATGTAGTAGAAGCGGAGATAAGGGAGTAGGTATAAGCAGTAGAAAGTGAGATAAGGGAGTGGGTGTAGGTAGTAGAAGGTCAGATAAGGAGTGGATGTAGGTGCAGTAGAAGGAGATAAGGGAGTGGGTGTAGGCAGAAGGAGAGATAAGGGAGTCTGTATGACATGAGTGGGAAGGGGAGATAAGGTAGTGGTATAGGTAGTAGAAGGGAGACAGGGGGGAGTGGGGTGGCAGGTAGGCAGAACGCGAGATAAGGGAGTGGGTATAGGTAGTAGAAGGTGAGATAAGTGGGACTGGGTGTAGGTAGTAGAAGGAGATAAGGGAAGGTATAGGTAGTAGAAGGCAGAGATAAGGGAGTGGCGTGTAGGTAGTAGAAGGAGATAAAGGAGGGTCTAGGCAGTAGAAGGAGATAAAGGAGTGGTGTAGGTTATAGAAGGGAGACAGAGGGAGTGGGTGTAGGTAGTAGAAGGGGAGACAAGAGAGTGTGTATAGGTAGTAGAAGGTGGAGAGATAAGGAGTGGTACAGTAGGTAGTAGAAGTCGAGATAAGGAGTGGGGTGTAGGTAGTAGAAGGGGAGACATGGTAGTGGGTGTAGGTAGTAGGAAGATGAGATAAGGGAGTGGGTGTAGGTAGTAGAAGGCTAGATAAGGGAGTGAGTATAGGTAGTAGAAGGTGAAAGAGATAAGGAAGGGTGTAGGTAGTAGAAGGAGATAAAGGAGGTAAAATAGTAACATAGATGCAGCTGTACCACCAGGAAGTTAGATAGAACTAACTCAAAAACAAGCCTCCCTGTTGGGAATCACAAAACTCAATAGGCTATATAACAGGAGGAGTGAAAATCATGGCAAAATTAGGAGGCACCCATCAGGGATAAAAGCACTTCAATTAAACTAAACAAACAACTCATTGGACAAATAAAGTTCGCCTGAACGCCAAATTTGAGGTAGGTTTGGCATCATTGCGCAGGCCAAGGATAACCACTGCGTTACCCTTTAGCTCTGTCCTCGAACCTCAAAGGCAACACAAAATTGTGCGCAGATCTCATTGTAAAGGGAGCCACCTTGTTACAGAGTCAGAAAGATATAGCAAACCTCCTGGCTGATAAATTCAGCTCCAACTGTACCTCTCAACTTCCTCAGGAAATATCATCAAATATAATTGCCCCTATTATCACCAGGAACAAGTCCTTAATGCCTCTAAGACCAAGAACACTGCATCAAAGAGCACAGAAAATATGCCAGAATGCCTTCTAAATAGCATGAACATGACCTATCATGGCCTCTGGAATTATTATTCATCTGTAGCCTCGCAAACAGCCTCTCTCATGCCTCATGGGCAATGGAGAAATCTACAGACTCCTGGAAACTACAAAACCATACAAGTCTCACTAGTCTTATATATATAAAGGCATGGAAATAATCATTATGGAAACGGTCTCGGTCGAAATCAAAGTCGGGCTCTTAAACAAAGTCGTCAAAATAAAAAAATCGTATCCCTTCGTCGTCAAAAAAACGTTTCGTCAAAATCTTCCGTTCAAATCAAATTTGAATCGAAGTCGTCTCGTCTCGCGGGTCGATCAAGTCGTCATTTGGTCAAATCGTCTCCCTCATCGAAAAAGATCAAAGTCGTCTCCTCGGTCCGGAAAGATCAAAGTCGATCTCGATGTCGAAACGATCGTCGAAATCGGATCAAAATCGTCTCGGTCGAAAAAATCGTTCGTAAAAAAGATCAAAGTCGTCTCTCCCCGGAGATCAAAATCGGTCTCGTCTCAAGGGGCGAGGTCTCGTTTTGGGGCGAAAAACAAATCGTCTCGTCTCAAAATCTCGTTCTCCGGAAAAGTCGTCCTCGGGTATCCCGGGCGGTCGGGCTCTCAAATCAAAGTCGTCTCTCGTCGAAAAAAATCGAAAACGATCGTCCGGATCTCGGTCTCGTCATCGAGATCAAAGGTCGATAGTCAAATCGGTCTCGTCATCCCTCCGTCGAAGTCGTCGTCGTCGAAAAACAAAATCGTCTCGTCTCAAATCAAATCGAGTCGTCGTCGAAAGTCAATCGTCCTCGAATCGGTCGATCAAAGTCGTTCGTCTCGCGTCAAAGATCAAAATCGGTCTCGTCTCGAAGTCGAATCGTCGTCGAAAATCAAAATCGATTAATCGGATCAAAATTTTAAAAACGTCAAATCATTTATCGTCGTCTCGTCGCAATCGTCGTCATCGAAATCGTTTGTTCGGTCGATCAAAAAATCGTCGTCGGAAAAATCGGGTTCGTCTCGTCAAAAATCGTTTTGGTTTTGTAAAGTCAAAACGTCAAAATCGCGTCGTCCGAAGATTTAAAAATCAAAATCGATATCGTCTCGAAAACGTCGATCGTCGTTCGGGCCTCAATCGTCGATCATCGTCATCGAAAGATGTCGAAGTCGAGTTCATCAATGAAGTCGAAGTCGGTCTCGTCGTCGAAAGTCGGTCATCGTCGTCGAAAAGATCAAAGTCGCGATCTCGTCATCGAAATAAAGTCGGTCATCTCGTCGTCGAAAGTCGATCAGTCAATCGTCGAATCCAAAAGTCGGTCATCGTCATCGAAGATCAAAATCGAATTATCATCGTCGAAGATCGAAGTCGATATCAGTTCGTCGATCAAAGTCGATATCGTCGAATCGATCGTCATCGTCATCGAAAGATCCGGTCGTCGAAGATCAAAGTCGATGGTCGCGTCGTCGGTCGATCTCACGTCGTCGAAAGTTTCCGTCGAAGTCGTTCGATCAATCGAATTTCGATCTCGAGTCGGTCTCGTATCCGAAGATCGAAGTCGGTCGTCATCAAAGTGTCGAAAGTCGGTTCATCATCGAAAGATCAAAGTCGGTCTCGTCATCGGTCGTCGTTCAAAGTCCACGTCATCAAAATCCGTCGGTCGTCATCGAAAGATCAAAGTCAGTCATCGTCGTCGAATCAAAGTCGATCGTCGTCGAAGATCCGATATCGAAGTCGATATCGAAATCGTCGAAAATCAAAGAATCTCGTCGTCGATAATCGATAAGTCGTCGTCGTCGTCGAAGTCGTCATCCAATCGTCGAAAGTCAGATCAAAGTCGTCGGTCATCGGTCTCAAAGTCGAAGATCCGTCAAGTCGTCGTCGTCGTCATCGAAAGATCAAAAGTCGGTCTCAGTCATCGAGGTCGATCCGTCGGTCATCAATCATCGAAAAGATCGAAGTCGTCGGCTTCTCAAAGTCGAAGTCGTCCGGTCGTCGAAAGATCAAAGTCGGTCATCTATCGTCATGGAGATCAAAGTCGTCAATCGTCGAAAGTCGATTCGAAATCGTCGTCGAAGTCGATGTCGATTCCGGTCATCGAAAGATCGAAGTCGGTCATCGTCATCGAAAGATCGAAGTCGATATCGTGTCGTCGTAAAGATCAAAGGAAATCAGTCGTCATCGATATCCGTCGTCGAAGTCGTCGATCGTCGTCGTCGTCGACAAATAAATCGTCTCGTCATCGAAATCCGTCTCACGTCGTCGAAAGTCGGTCGTCATCATCAAAATCGAAAGTCGGTCGATCGTCGAAAGATTCAAAGTCATCTCAATCGTCAGTCGAACTCAAAGTCATCGATCGTCGAAACCGTCAGTCGTCGATGTCGAAGTCGATCTCATCGTCGAAGTCGGTCAAAGTCGATCATCGAAAAATCGAAGTCGGTCATCGTCATCGAAAGATAAAGTCGAATCGTCATCGAAAAACAAAGTCAAAGGATCCGGATCAATGTCGAAAGAACAAAGTCAGTCTCGTCATTCAATCGGAAAAGAGATCAAAGGATCGGTCGTCATCATAAAGACAAAAATCAATCATCGGTCTCTCCGGTAAATAAAGATCAAAATCGATATCGGTCGTATCGAAAGACAAAGTCGGTCATCGTCATCGAACAAAGTGGATATCAAAGGAATCGTCTCATCGTCATCGAAATCGGTGGAAAATCGGCGTCATCTCATCTCGGCGAACAAAAGACTCGTCGATCAATCGTCGTAAAGATCAAAATCGATATCGATATCGTCGAAATCAAAGTCGAAAATCAGTTCAGTCATCGAAGATCGGGAAATCGAGTCTCACGTCATCATAAAGTCAGTTCAATCGAAAGAGACTCGAGAAATCGTCCGTCAGATCTCGAATCGCGTCAAAATCGTCGTGTCAGAAAGATCAAAATCGTCATCTCGTCATCGCGTCAAATCAGTCATCAAAAGATCATTATCAAATCAATCGTAAAGATCAAAGACAAAGTCGATATCAATGTCATCGAAATCCCGAAATCGCGTCGTCAAAGTCAGTCTCCATCATCATCGAAATCAAAGAATCCGGTCGATAAATCCGCGAATTCAGATCATCCGTCGTCCGTCGATAAATCAAAGTCGAAGTCGGTCAGTCGTCATCCGTCAAAGATCATCAATCAATTCAATGTCCGGAAAATCAAAGTCTCCACAATCATCCGTCAAAAGTCGGAAATCGTCTCGATCAGAACAAAGTCGATTGTCATCGTCGTCATCGAAAAAGAGATCAAAGTCGTCTCATCATCGAAATCAAAAGTCGATATCAATCCGGTAAAGATCAAAATCAGTCTCGTCATCGAAAGACTCGGGAAGTCGGTCGTCGTCATCGAATCGAAAACGCTGGATGAAGGACAGACGAAATCACGAATCCTCCGGTAAATTATCAATCCGGCGAGTCGTCTCGTCGTCAAAGTCGGAAATCGTCGAAAGCAAAGATCCGAGTCGTCGTCGATGCAAAGAAGTCAGTCCGTCGTCGAAACTCGAAGTCGGTCTCACGTCATCGGCTCCGTCGAAGTCGATATCGGTCGTCGATCTCGAAGATCCGGTCCTCGATAAATAAAGATCGCGCGAAAGTCGTCTCGTCGTCGTCATAAGGGCCAGATCAAATCGTCATCGAAATCAAAGATCAAGTCGTCTCGTCGTCGAAAGTCGTCGAAGTCGGTCTCGATCAAATTCGAAAGTCTGTCATCCAGCGTCGGTCATCAATCGTCGAATCAAAAGTCGTCGGTTCTCGAAGATCCGTCATCGGTCATCGTCGTCGATCCGGATTCAAATTATCGTCGTCAAAATCAAAGATCACCAAGTCGTCGTCGATCGTCGAAAATCGATATCGATAAATGTCGTCCGGTCAAAGTCGATGTCTCGTCGAATCAAAGTCGGTCATCGATGTCGTCAAAGTCGTCAATCATCGCGTCGTCGAATCGGTTCTCGGGATCGATCGGTCAATCGTCGAAAAGTCGAGATCAAAGTCGATCTCGATGTCCGTCGTCCGGTCGTCGATCGTCGTCCAGATCAAAGTCGGTCCTCGGTCGTCGAATCAAAGTCGGTATCAATCGTCGAATCAAAGTCGATTCAGTTCGAAGATCGTCCGGTCATCGTCGTCGAATCGATCGGTCTCGATCGTCGAAAGAGTCGAAGTCGGTTCTCGTCGTCCGTCGATCATCGGTATCGCGTCGAAAGGCTCGTCGATATCGGTCGTCCGTCGTCGAAGTCGATCGTCATCGTCGAAAGATCAAAGTCGTCAGTTCGCGTCGTCAAATCGTCGTCGATCAGTTCGGCGTCGAATCAAAGATCGAAATCGA
The DNA here is from genome assembly GCF_019279795.1 of Protopterus annectens. NCBI lineage: Eukaryota > Metazoa > Chordata > Ceratodontiformes > Protopteridae > Protopterus > Protopterus annectens. The sequence continues at coordinate 1,454,175 of NC_056749.1, forward strand.
TCATCGTCATCGAAGATCCGTCGACTCTCGTCGAAGACTCGAAGTCGGTTCAATCATCGAAAGTCGAAGTCGGTCATCGTCATCGAATCGGTCGAAGTCATCGATCGTAAGTCGATCTCGTCATCGAATCAAAGTCGATCGATCGTCGAAGTCGGTCTCGTCGTCGAGATCGAAGTCGTCATCGATCGTCGTCGAAATCGTCAGTCCGGTCGTCGATCTCGTCGTCGATAAATCGAAGATCCAGGATCGGTCTCGTCGAAAGTCGATCAAAGTCGTCATCGGCGTCGAAATCGAAGATCGTCGGTCTCCGTCGATCAAAAGTCGGTCATCATCATCGAAATCAAATCGATCGTCATCGAATCATCGAAGTCGTTCAATCATGTCGAAGTCGTCATCGTCATCGAAGTCAGATCAAAGTCGTCGATATCGCGTCATAAAGATCAAAGTCGTCTCGTCGTCGAAGTCGATCAAAGTCGATCTCGTCGTCGAAATAAAAGTCGTCATCGATCATCGAAATCAAAGTCGATCTCGATCGTCGAAAATCAAAGTCGATATCAATCGTCGAAGATCAAAGTCGTCGTCGTCGAATCAAAGTCGTCGTCGTCGAAGTCGGCGTTGTCGAATGATCGTCGAAGATCGAAGTCGTCCTCGATAAATCGAAGTCGATCCGTCGGTCTCGGTCATCGTCGATCAAAAGTCGATCAATCGTCGACAGATCGAAGTCATCAAGATGACCTCGAATAATCGAAGTCGGTCTCGATGTCGGGTCAAATCAGATTGGTCGGGGTCGATCAAAGTCGTCATCGATCGTCGTAAAGATCGAAGTCGTCGTCTCGATTCGAAATCGTCGATCAAATCGTCGTCGAAGTCAAAGATCGAAAGTCGATCTCGATCATCGATAAAGTCGATATCGTCGTCGAAAGATCAAAGGAAGTCGGTCATCGTCGTCGGGTGAATCAAAGTCGATCGTCAAAGATCGAAAGTCGATCTCGTCATCGAAATCAAAGTCGTCGATAAGTCGAAAAGATCAAAGTCGGTCGTCATCGAATCGGTCAAAGTCGTCATCGTCGTCGAGATCAAAGTCGATCATCGGTCGTCGAAGTCGATCAGGATAAATGTCATCGTCATCGTCAGATCCGTCGATATCGATGTCGTCGAAAAGGATCGTCGTCGATATCGTCGTCGTCAGATAAAATCGCATCGATAAGAGATCAAAGTCGTCATCGATCATCGGTCGTCGTCATCGATATCGAGTCGGATCCTCGTCGTCATCGATCATCGTCGAAATCAAACGAATCAGTCGGTCATCGATAGGTCACGATCAAAGATCCGGTCATCATCGAATCGTCATCCGTCGATCGTCGAAGGGCAGATAAAGGGAGTGGGTGTAGGTGAGTAGAGAAGGAGGGGAGACAGGGGAGTAGGTGTAGGTGGTAGAAGGGGAGACAAGGGAGTGGGTGTAGGTAGTAGAAGGGGTGACAAAAGAGTGTGTATAGGTAGTAGAAGGTGAGATAAGGGAGTGGGTGTAGGTAGTAGAAGGGGAGATAATGGAATGGGTATAGGTAGTAGAAAGTGAGATAAGGGAGTGGGTGTAGGTAGTAGATGGTGAGATAAAGGAGTGGGTGTAGGTAGTAGAAGGTGAGATAAGGGAGTGGGTATAGGTAGTAGAAGGGGAGATAAGGCATTGGGTATAGGTAGTAGAAGGGGAGACAGGGGAGTGGGTGTAGGTAGTAGAAGGCGAGATAAGGGAGTGGGTATAGGTAGGAGAAGGGGAGATAAGGGAGTGGGTGTAGGTAGTAGAAGAGATAAGAGTGGGTGTAGGTAGTAGAAGGTGAGATAAGGGAGTGGGTATAGGTAGGAGAAGGGGAGATAAGGGAGTGGGTGTAGGTAGTAGAAGGGGAGACAGGGGAGTGGGTGTAGGTAGTAGAAGCCGAGATAAGGGGGTGGGTGTAGGTAGTAGAAGGCGAGATAAGGGAGTGGGTATAGGTAGGAGAAGGGGAGATAAGGGAGTGGGTGTAGGTAGTAGAAGGGGAGATAAGGGAGTGGGTATAGGTAGTAGAAGGGGAGACAGGGGAGTGGGTGTAGGTAGTAGAAGCCGAGATAAGGGGAGTGGGTCTAGGTAGTAGAAGGCGAGATAAGGGAGTGGGTATAGGTAGTAGAAGGTGAGATATGGAAGTGGGTTTAGGTAGTAGAAGGAGAGATAAAGGAGTGGGTGTAGGTAGTAGAAGGGGAGACAGCGGAGTGGGTTTAGGTAGTAGAAGGGGAGACAGGGGAGTGGGTGTATGTAGTAGAAGCGGAGATAAGGGAGTGGGTATAAGTAGTAGAAAGTGAGATAAGGGAGTGGGTGTAGGTAGTAGAAGGCTAGATAAGGGAGTGGGTGTAGGTAGTAGAAGGGGAGATAAGGGAGTGGGTGTAGGTAGTAGAAGGGGAGATAAGGGAGTGGGTATACGAAGTGGAAGGGGAGATAAGGGAGTGGGTATAGGTAGTAGAAGGGGAGACAGGGGAGTGGGTATAGGTAGTAGAAGGGGAGATAAGGGAGTGGGTATAGGTAGTAGAAGGTGAGATAAGGGAGTGGGTGTAGGTAGTAGAAGGGGAGATAAGGGAGTGGGTATAGGTAGTAGAAGGTGAGATAAGGGAGTGGGTGTAGGTAGTAGAAGGGGAGATAAAGGAGTGGGTGTAGGTAGTAGAAGGGGAGATAAAGGAGTGGGTGTAGGTAGTAGAAGGGGAGACAGGGGAGTGGGTGTAGGTAGTAGAAGGGGAGACAAGAGAGTGTGTATAGGTAGTAGAAGGTGAGATAAGGGAGTGGGTATAAGTAGTAGAAGGGGAGATAAGGGAGTGGGTGTAGGTAGTAGAAGGGGAGACATGGTAGTGGGTGTAGGTAGTAGAAGATGAGATAAGGGAGTGGGTGTAGGTAGTAGAAGGCGAGATAAGGGAGTGAGTATAGGTAGTAGAAGGTGAGATAAGGGAGTGGGTGTAGGTAGTAGAAGGGGAGATAAAGGAGTGGGTGTCGGTAGTACATAGATGCAGCTGTACCCACCAGGAAGAAGTATAGAACTAACTCAAAAAAACAAGCCTCCCTGTTGGAATCACAAAATCAATAGGCTATATAACAGGAGGAGGAAAATCATGGCAAAAATTAGGAGGTGCAGCACCCATCAGGATAAAAGCACTCTCATTAAACTAAACAAACAACTCATTGGACAAATAAAGTCTACCAACGCCAAATTTGAGGTAGGTTTGGCATCACAGGCCAAGGATAACCACAGCGTATTCTTTAGCTCTGTCCTCAACCTCAAAGGCAATACAAAATTGTGCGCAGATCTCATTGTAAAGGGAGCCACCTATACAGAGTCAGAAAGATATAGCAAACCTCCTGGCTGATAAATTCAGCTCCAACTGTACTCCTCTCTCCCCCTCAACCTTCCCTCAGGAAATATCATCAAATATAATTGCCCCTATTATCACCAGGGAACAAGTCCTTAATGCTCTCTCTAAGACCAAGAACACTGCATCAAAGAGCACAGAAAATATGCCAGAATGCCTTCTAAATAGCATGAAACATGACCTATCATGGCCTCTGGAATTATTATTCATCTGTAGCCTCCAAACAGCCTTCATGCCTCATGAATGGAGAAATCTACAGACCCTGGAAACTACAAACCATAAGTCTCACTAGTCTTATATATAAAGGCATGGAAATAATCATTATGGACATGATCAACAGAGATATAGTAAACCTCTAGACACTGAACCCAACCCAGTTTGGTTTCGTCAAGGGTAGATCATGCCTACTCAACCTGGTTGACTTCTTTGAAAAGGTCACCATAGCAATCGATGAGGGAAAAATCATTCACACTGCCTACCTTGGCCTGGCCAAGGCATTTGACACAATACCCCACTCAGGCGTTGTTGACAAACTCAAGAGGTTAGGTACAAACCCATATGTCACCTGGTGGGTAGCCATCTGGCTCACAGACAGGACCCAGGAAATTAGAATTGATTGGGGAGTCCACCTCTATAAAGAGGCCAGTTACAAGTGGAGTCCCTCAGGGATCAGTCTCTGGACCGCTCCTTTTTGGCATTTACTTCTCAGCAGTCAAAGCCAATGTCAGTGATCTCTGGCTGACTAAATTTGCAGATGATTGCAAATTAGGAGCTGTCATTGAATCTCACACTGACACAATTGTTCTCTAGGAGGGGCTGGCACAGACAAACAACTGGTGTCAGAGTCATGGACTAAAACTAAATGCCAGGAAATGCTTAATAGTATCCTCTGGGAAGTCATGCATTCCTGGTAACTATCGTATTGACAACACGCCCCTTAGAGTTGACCCAGTAGTCAGGGTCTTAGGGACACAGATAGACAGTAATCTTGCCTTTGACCATCATGTGTCTACAGTGGTTAGGATATCATTCTATGTTGTGTAACTTATAAACAAAGGTATGGCATCTAAGTCCAAGGAAGTCATTGTTCAACTGTATTCGGCATTAATCAGACCTATCATTGAGTACAATGCCCCCTTTGGTAAGTACCTAACCAGGCATATCCAGCAACTGGAATGTCCACAGAGGTTCCTCACTAAAACAATACAAGGCATAAGTAATATGTCATATGCAGACTACCTCAAGGCCCTATCCCTGTATTCTGTCTCCTGTAGGCTTTTGAGGGGAGATCTATGCCTGGCATACAGGGCCTTGTCAGACCCCATCCTGATGGACCTCCTGCATATCCACAAAACAAACAGTACCAGAATTAACCATTCTAAAGACTTAAACCTTGCCAGTGATATAAATAGGACCTGCTGGAGAGACTGGTGTGTATCCTAGAGACTACCCCATCCATGTGAAGCAGAATCCCTCCCTAACCTAATTCAAGTGCAGCTTGGACAATTGGATGGGAAACTGGAAATTCATCCCTAGTTTGGCACCTATATCTCTAATGGACACAGGTAACCTGTAAATAGTTCATCTTCCAGGCCCATGCTTAAACTTATCAAGGGTAGCAGAACTTGTCACAGATTTGGGATCCATGGCTAGGCTTAAAAAGGCCCTTGTGGTCATTAGCCTAGTAAACACCTATGAACCTATAGTAGAAGGGAAGACAAAGGAGGGGTGCAGGTAATAGAAAGGGAGACAAGAGAGTGGGTGTAGGTAGTAGAAGGGGAGACTAAGGGGTGGGTGTAGGTTTTAGAAGGGCAGAGAAGGGAGTGGGTGTAGGTGGTAGAAGGGGAAATAAGGGGGTGGGCATAGGTGGTAGAAGGGGAGATAAGGGAGTGTGTGTAGGTAGTAGAAGCGGAGACAGGGTAATGGGTTTAGGTAGTAGAAGAGAGACAAGGGAGTGGGTGTAGGTACTAGAAGGGGGACAAGAGAGTGGGTGGTGAAAGGGGAGGCAAGGGAGTTGTGTAGGTAGTAGAAGAGGAAAATACGGTGAGAAGGAAGAGAAGAAAATAAAGCCAGCAAGATAGTGAAGAAAGTGAACGTGAGGCCAGAGAATGAGGGGTGGTAAGTGAGTAGGATGTAGAAGGGAAGAGATAAAGGTTATTGGCAAAAGTAGACAGGGTTGAGAAGTGAGTTACTGAAAAACTGGGCCGAGTTGGGGCAGGAGAAAATAGTGGATTGCTGGGATACTAAGCGGGATTAAGATGTCTAATATTGAAATACTAGGCAGTGTTGGGGAGGAGCAGAAAGTGGATTGCTGAGGTACTACTCAGGGTTCAGGCAGGAGCAGAGCCAGGTGTTCAGGAGTCTTTCTGTTAGTGTCTTTTTAAATTTGTGACTATTTGGGATGGATCTTATAGCTAAAGGAATTTTGTTCCAGGCAGTGCCACTGTGTAGCTGTATAAACTATCGCCCATGGATCTTTTAGGTTTGTAGATTTTCAAGAAAAGTTGGTCAGAGCTTCTGAGAGGGTGTTTGGTGGTATAAAAAGTGATGATGGATGAGATGACTGGGTGGGATTTAGGTTAAGTAAGGGTGTTTGGGGGTATAAAAAGTGATGATGGGTGAGATGGCTGGGTGGGGTTTAGGTTAAGTAAGGGTGTTTTGGGGTATAAAAAGTGATGATGGGTGAGATGGCTGGGTGGTATTTAGGTTAAGTAAGGGTGTTTGGGGGTATAAAAAGTGATGATGGGTGAGATGGCTGGGTGGTATTTAGGTTAAGTATGGACTGACTGAAGAAATGTTGGGCGAGCAGAAGATGATGTGGCAGCTGAAGCCAGTTTAAGGTTCTTACAGATAGACGGTGAGAGTTAGAGGGCTAATTAGTAGCAAATCTGGCAATTTCGTTGTAGCAGAGTTCTAGTTTGGTTTTCATGCTGGATTGTAAGTTGGTAAATATGGGAGAGGCATAGAGAAGAGTGGGAAGCAGGTAAGCATTAGTAAAAAAGCGAGAGCCTTTTTATACGGTTTTGTATGTGTAGGCCATATTTTAGTTGTTCAACGATGGTCACACAAAGGAGTTTAGCATGTGGCGCTACTTCTATTTTGGTCAAGAGATGTAATAATGAAGGTAGATTTGAGGTGAAGTTGAGTTTTTGGGAGAAATAGTAGTAGTTTAGTTTGCTTGGGGTTCAGCTGAAGTTGGTTGTCATTAAGCTAGCATTCAGTAGATTTGAAGGATTTTTGAGTGAGTGATTGAAGGTGCGGCACATTGTGAGAAAAGCTGATGATAATGGAGTCGTCAGCATATTGTGTACGAGAGGACTGTGAGTGGGATGAGTGCAGATTGTTTATAATGATGTTAAAGAGAATGGGTCCAAGAGTGGAACCTTTTGATACTCCAGTGTTATTGTGAAGAAATGGAAAAGTAAGACAACCACTTGACTGATTGCTGCCGCTTAGAGATATCGCTGGAAAAACAGTTAAGAATGGAGTTCAAAAAACCAAGGGCAGACAATTTAGAAAGACATTTAGAGTGAGAGACTGTATTGAAGGCTTTGGAGAGGTCAAGAAAAGGGGAGGATGCAAGATTATTATTTCCCTACCTTTTAAGATCAGTAGTATCAGCAAATGAGAGTAAGGTTGTAGTTGTGCTGTGGTTAGCGCAAAAACTATGTTGGGTTGGGGTGCATCAATTTTTGTGTAGAAGATATTCAAGAAGTTGTTTATGTATGCATTTTTCAATTATTTTTTACAGAGGGGACAGAATAGCTATAGGCCTATAGTTTGTGAATTCAGTAGAAATCCCTCCTATGTGAAGTGGAATGATATAGAATTGTTTTCCATATGGTAGGGGCTCTTGATTCCTGAAGAGATCTGTTAATTAGTACAGAGATTGGGTAAGCTATAGAGCTGGCAGCTAGTTTAAGGAATTCTGCTGGTAGGTTGTCAGCTGAGGGAGAGCACAGCTTAAGTTTTAACAGTAGAGGTTTAATGCAGGAGGTGGGGATGGGTTTGAAAGAAAAAGTAGATTTACAGTCATGAGTTTAGAGTGATAGAGTAAGATGAATTTTTGCAGTTCTAAATTAGGGTGGTTATTGAGTCTATGAAATAGGTGTTAAATTTTGAGGCAGTTTCAAGAGGAGAGTGATTAAGACATGCATTTGGTATGCTGGGAGAACCAGGGTTAAGAATCTTGTTAATGGAGTTCCAAAATTTTTTGGAGTTTTTTAGTGATAATTTTATGGTTTTAGATAGTAATTTCTTTTGTCAAAGTTTACTTGTTTTTTTTTAGGTTACAAAGTTGTTTATAGGTTAGAAGCTGGGTGGGGCATTGTAATTTTAGCCAATTACCCCATGCAACATCCATTTTGTGCATTAGGGCTCAGGTGGAATGAGAAAGCCGAGGTGGATGGTGAGATTTCACTCATTTGTTTCTGAAAGGGACTAGGCTATTTTAGAGCATCCAAAAATATGCAGTTGTATCTGCAAACTGCATCATCTAGGGGTAGACTAAAGAGGGAAGACCAATTTATAGAGGAGAGTATGCTGTTAAATCCTGTAGAGCAGAAGTTGGTGAGACTGCAACATTCTTTATATTTCTGTTGTCTGATCTTATGCATGGAAAGCCTTTGAACAAAGATAGGGAGATGGTCACTGGTAGAATCAGGGAGTGTTTTGGGTTTTGGTATGGACTAGGATTTGACACTAGGGTCCAATCTAGGATGGTGGGAAGAGAAGTGGAGTAAAAGGTATGTATCAGGTCTATTGAAGGTTCTGCTGCCAGTCTTCATTTATCCTTTACCATTGGGAAACGGTTGCAATCCACGGAACTGGCTTGGCCATTACATAGCTCGCACCAGCCAAAAACATTTGAGCTAAGACTCGACCCACAATACCCTTCTCCATATTATCTCAGATCTCATTTGCCGCTTTTGTCGCAAGACGCATCAGCTGTTTTCTCTCACAGTTAAGTGAAATTTTCTTGTGTTTTCATGATTTAACCTAATCCTTTTTCTACTCTTAGTTACATATATATTTTGTTTATCTTTGTACCCACTTTCTTTATGGAGTGAGTGTAATTTTCTTACCATATGGTATTCTTTCCCCTACCATTGTTGGTAGTACCTGTACCTTTCTTTCTCTACCCCTTTATTTTGCTTTAAGCTACCATTGTTGGTAGTTTCTTCCTTTCCTTGTGTGTGTGTGTGTGTGTGTGTGTGTGTGTGTGTGTGTCCGTGTGTGTGTCCGTGTGTGTGTGTGTGTGTGTGTGTGTGTGTGTGTGTGTCTGTGTGTGTGTGTATGTCTGTGTGTGTGTGTGTCCATGTGTCCGTGTCCGTGTGTGTGTGTGTGTGTGTGTGTGTGTGTGTGTGTGTGTGTGTGTGTGTGTGTGTGTGTGTGTCCATCCGTGTGTGTGTGTGTGTGTGTGTGTGTGTGTGTGTGTGTGTGTGTGTGTGTTTGTGTGTGTGTGTGTGTGTGTGTGTGTGTGTGTGTGTGTGTGTTTGCTGCCTGTTGACCCCTTCTTTTCTTTTGGTATCTCCCAACCTGGCTGACAAATCGAAAGGCACTACAGGTTTTAAACAGTGCCAGGATTGTGGTTGGAATATGCACGGTTCGGACGGGCATTCTTCCTGTGAATATCGTTTAGGTCCAGCTCATCTGGATCAGGACTGTTGCTATCTGTCCAGGCCTTCAGCAACCGGGCCTTGGTAGAATGTAGAAATAAATTATTTTTAAAAGGGTTAATTAAATCCTCTTTTGAGGAGGCCTTATCCAAGATGTCTCCCTCTAAATCTGACAATGGAACCAAGAAAAGTCATTTAGTGCTAACGTCTCCTTCGGTACTAGTAGCAAAAAAGCATAAGTCTTCCACTCCCACCATGTCAGCAGATCTGAAGGCTAAGATTCAGAAGCTTTTGGAACTGATAACATCCTCAGCACCTTCTTCTATGGCACTACAAATCTCGGTACTGGTCTCTTTGGTACTGACAACTTCAGTTTCCCAGTCAGTACCTGCTCCCCTGCTACACTTCTGCAGACATTGGACCCCCATTGGTGCCAAAATCAGACATAATTTTCACTCTCAGGACAAGGTATTCACCTTCTATTGATCACTTTGTGGGACAGCTCCCAAGTCCTTTTCTTGAAAGATCAGAATCCCCCTCAGGTTTGCCTGTCTGTTCCTCTAGGAGTTTTACCAAAGTCAATGTTATGAGGTTGGCGGATCAGCTCCTAGTGGTCAGGGGTATTTCTGTCTCCTCCCAGACCCCTGTTCCTTCTGCAGTTGGGGAATTTTCTCCCAGGACTCCATCACATCTCCTCCTCTAACCTCCTCTGAGGGCCTAGAGCTTCCAACTCCAATCCCTTTGGTTCCAGCTGCTCTGGTGCAGACAGCCTTTCTCACTTTAGTTCCAGGATCTGTCATGACATCTTCAGTTCCTTCAGAACTGACTGACTCCTGGGGCCATGGCTTCACTGTTGGGTCCAAGAGTTTTGGATCGGCTCCAGTTTTTATTCAAAGTTGTCCTTGACTCTCAAAACCTTGGCTGATGTGGGCTCTTCCTCATCTCCTGCTTTGGAGGTGGGTCTCTTGAAGTGGGGTGTGACCTTGGTTACAAGGTTGTTCTTTTTGGTTCTGGGCTCCCATCATTCTTCAGGTGGGCCCGCCTTCCAGGTGATGGAGAGGGCATTGACCTCTGCAAGCTCTCAGCTGGCCCCCTCTGTGTTAGAGTTTTATCCCAAGACTCCTTCTTGTCTGGAGCTGCCACCAACCTCCACAGCTGGACAGTGGGCACCTAAACTGCAAGATACCCCTGTACAGGGCCACTTCTTCTTCCAAATCCTCCTCAGAGATCCCCACTGAGGAGCCAACCCAGAAAAAGATGTGTAAGAGGAAACACTTAGATTCCCCCGAGGAATTGGTCATGGAAGACACAGACTTCGATGATAGGGAGGGTTCCCCTAGTCACCCCTGAAAGATGTCTCCCTTGGAGACATCCTAGAGATTCTAAAACAGAGGGATCACTGGAAGCCCAAAAACCCTACCTCTCAGGAGCCGGTGTACTTGCAGACTTTTGGTGCTTGTCCATATACTTCTTGGGTTACTTCCTCCCACTGACAATCTTATTAAATTGATTGCGCAGCAGGTTAGGGAAGGCTCCTGATTCCATAGATCCAATTCCCTGGAGACCTGACAAAATACTATCTGCTCCAGAGGACCATTAGCATTGGGCAAAGGGATTAGCAGTAGATGTCCCTCTTTAAATGGTTAATGACACTGCTTTGCTTCTGTTATAATTGCTGTAGGACCATCCAATACCACTCTGCAAATGCAATGGCTTCTAATGCTGTCTTCCTCAGAAATGTGTCTGCCCAGATCATCTTATAAGGCAGCTATCTGGTGTCTGCATGTACTCTTTTTCTTTGCAGGTCAAGTTACACCCTTTCTCTAGGAGCACAGCAGGGTCTGCCATTATAGTCCTGCAGGGCATGTCAGCTCACCCATGCTGACCTCAGGAGCAGTTCAAGGTCTGTCACTGTATTTATTTATATATTTGTTTGTCATTGTTGACTGTGCAAAGTCCGACTGGATAAAACCCATTTTCAGTGGAGGCCTGGGGAGAAAAGCTCCATATTTAAGTTACACATGGTGCACATTTATAATTGCAGGGTAAAACATCTGTACATGAGCTTATTTACAGGATTCTTAAATATTTATGACATGAACATAACATTTTAACAAAATCAAACAAAAAAAAAAGACAAATACACACGTATTGGTTAATTACTGAATAGAAAAATAAAGTACAATAATAATTAATGTAGTTACTGCATGATGATTGCAGGGAAAAGATCAAATGAGGGTGCTTTTGAGGTTAGTAATGATTTACAGGCAGACAAGTAGTAATGTAGTTTAAAATCAATAATAAGACAACTATGAAAGGAGGATTTATGGAAAAGAGCAGGAAGATAAATGGACAGATGAGGAATTGTAGGAGGGTTGGGAGGGTGGCCTAATGGTTAAGGTGTTTGCCTTATAAACACAAGGTGCAGGGTTTGAGTCTCACAAGGGATAACGGGCTAGGCTTAAAATGGCTCACAAGGGCAGTTAGCCTAGTACTAATCTATGATCCTATGATCCTATAATCCTATGTAGTTAGTGGGGGGTGTGAGAGGGGGAGGAAGAGTAAGAGTTTGGGAAATAACTGCAGTATGAGGAGGAGCGATAAGGTACAGATAGGCTGAGGAGGAATTGTAGTTAGTGGTGAGGTGTGAGAGGGGGAGGAAACGTAAGAGTTTGGGAAATAACTGCAGTATGAGGAGGAACAATAAGGTACAGATGGACTGAGGAGGAACTGTAGTTAGTGGTGGGGTGTGAGAGGGGGAGGAAAGTAAGAGTTTAGGAATTAAGTGCCGTATGAGTAGGAGCGACAAGGTACAAAAAGATTGGGAAGCAAAGTGTCTGTAAGCGTTGGAGAAAATAATCTGAGTAAAGCTAGCCAGGTGAGCAGGAAGAACAGAGCCATCTTTGGCACAGATGCTGCTTAAGAAAAGTTTTGAAACTATTTAAGCTTTCTGTTTTAACTGTGTGGGGATTTCATGCCAGAGTTTTGACACATAATAAGAGTAGAGTCTCAAGCAGTGTTGAATGTCTTCCTGATACATAGTAAGAGTTTATTGCTAGAACGAAGGTCTCTAGTGGGTAAATAGTACAGTAGAGTATTTTGTAATGCTGAGCATTTGTCTGGAGAGTTCAACAAGTTGTGGGCAATGATTAGTTGTGAGTATGTCAACTGGTCTGGGAGTTCAAGCCAGTTTAATTGTTTTTATACAAGGCAGTGGTGTGTAGTCCTGCTGGGCACGTCAACTCCCCTGCTCTGAGCCTATGATCAGAGCAGTGTTTGTCACTGTAGTCCTGTTGGGCATGTCATCTTCCCTGCTCTGAGCCCAGGATCAGAGCAGTGTCTGCCTCTGTAGTACTGCAGGGCCTGTCTGCTCCCCTGCTCTGAGCACAGGATCAGAGCAGGTTCTGTCACTGTAGTCCTTCAGGGTATGTCAGCTCCCCTGCTCTGAGCCCAGGATCAGAGCAAGGTCTGTTGCTGTAGTCTTGCAGGGAATGTCAGCTCCCCTGTCTGAGTGCAGGATCAGAGCAGGGTCTGTCGCTGTAGTCATGCATGGCATGTCAGCTCCACTGCTCTGAGTGCAGGATCAGAGCAGGGTCTGTCGCTATAGTGCTGCAGGGCATGTCAGCTCCCCTGCTCTGAGTACAGAATCAGAGCAGGGTCTGTCAATGTAGTCCTACATGGCATGTCAGCTCCCCTGCAATGAGTACAGGATCAGGGCAGGGTCTGTTGCTATAGTGCTGAAGAGCATGTCAGCTCCTCTGCTCTGAGTGCAGGATCAGAGCAGGGTCTATCATTATAGTCCTGCAGGGCATGTCAGTTCCCCTGCTCTGAGTGCAGGATCAGAGCAAGGTCTGTCGCTGTAGTCTTGGAGAACATGTCAGCTCCCCTGCTCTGAGTGCAGGATCAGAGCAGGGTCTGTCACTGTAGTCCTGCATGGAATGTCAGCTTCCCTGCTCTGAGTGTAGGATCAGAGCAGAGTCTGTTGCTATAGTCCTGCAGCTCCCCTGCTCTGAGCCCAGGATCAGAGCAGGGTTTGTCACTGAAGTCTTGCAGGACATGTCAGCTCCTCTGCTCTGAGTGCAAGATCAGAGCAGGGTCTGTCGCTGTAGTCCTGCATGGCACGTCAGCTCCCCTCCTCTGAGTACAGGATCAGAGCAGGGTCTGTCGCTATAGTGCTGCAGGGCATGTCAGCTCACCTGCTCTGAGTGCAGGATCAGAGCAGGGTCTATCGTTATAGTCTTGCAGGGCATGTCAGTTCCCCTGCTCTGTGTGCAGGACCAAAACAGGGTCTGTTGCTGTTGTCCTGCATGGCATGTCAGCTCCCCTGCTCTGAGTGCAGGATCAGAGCAGGGCCTGTCACTGTAGTCTTGCAGGACATGTTAGCTCCCCTGCCATGAACCCAAGACCAGGACATGCAGTGCTTTTGTAATCTCCCGTTCGTTGTTCATGACTGTTACTACAGCAGCAATCCTTATGATGAGCACAGTTTGATCCTTAGGATGGGGACAGTTTGATCCTTGGATGCGAAGAGTTTGATCCTTAGGATGGGGTCAGTTTGGTCCTTAGGATGGGGACAGTTTGATCCTTAGGATGGAGACAGTTCATTCCTTACGATGTGGACAGTACAACTGTGTGATAACGTAGCATAGCAACAGATGGTTGAATGCTGGGATCAGGGCAGTAGTAAGTACATCCTCCCACCTTTCTCCATTGTTCATTTCCTTAATTGTTTACCTGCTTAATAAAAATAGCACTATCTATGTTATGTTTTTTTTTTCATTTTGAGTCTGCAGGCTTAGAGCAATGGGTATCTCAGGAGGTCACAGCTGACCTCTAACCTTGATCCCTTTTACAGGTGCACTTCTTGTGGATAATCTTCTGTCAACAAAATAACTAAAGATAGTATGGGCTTCTCTCCCCTTTCTGCAGTCTGATGTTTCCATATGGAGAGGATGTCCAAAGCTCTGGAAGTCACACTAGAGGGTGAGATTCCCATCTGTAGTGAATTCTTGTTTGTCATAAATGGCATTGCAGCAGTGATAGAAGTATTTTAACATCCGCTGCTGTGGTTAGTTGTTAACACACATGCATTTTAAGCGGCGATACAAGTTCCAGACTAAAGTGTCTCATCCTCAGCTTGGATATGCAGAAGTACTATTTCACAAAGAGAGCGGTGGGTATGTGCAGTGGACTTCTTACACAACAGAACTGAATTTATTAAAATGACATGGAATAACACAGGGTGAACAGAAGGAGGGCTGTGGAAGGAAGGGGAATATTTCTCCAAGTGCCACTGCTGAGTCCTTATAACTGATGGAAAATAGAAGCACCACACAGGACATTTCCTAAAGTCATCAGAGGGTGAAGTATGATTAATGTTCATAACCACCCACATTGTATGTTCTTGAGTCTCATATGTATAATCATCATATAATTCCAAAAATCTTACTACTTCTGTAAGAATGAAAAGCAATACTAGCAAAATTGAAAATGAGAGACTCAGGAAAAAAGCGGTATCTACATGACGCCGCTATGATTTACATGAGGTGGTGGCTGATTGTGAAATATGTAGATTCTGAAGTACAGACAGAAACTAGGCACTAGGTAGGCATGACCTCAGAAAGAAGAATAAAAGAGCAAACAAGACGTCTGTGTGAGCTTGTAAAAGTGAAAGAGTGAGGTACCTTTCTTTGTACTTGTTTGAGATTTTTAGGCTCGTAGCCATTGCTATTATGTATTTCCAATGCACTAACTAACTAAATTCCACAAGTACAGCAAGTGGAACAGCCGAAAGACTATGAATCCGGATTCCAAAGTCAAAGTAAGCTAGTACACAGCATGGTCGTGGTTCCTTTGTGACAAAAGCTTTTATTCAATACATTTCTCATGAAAAGGCAAACAGACTGGTTTCAGCAAGAGCTGCCTTTGTCAGTGTTATAAATTCACATTCTTCCAGTACACATTTAAATAATAATATCCTAATTGTGGAAATGAAATGAAACCATACCATCAAAATGTTTTTATCTTATCAAAGAGGTAACATATTGGGTAATATATTTAATCATTACAATAAGAAGTCTTATGTATATGGAGAGTAACAAACTACTTTAGATGGGGGAATACTTAAAGCATGCCAATCTTGTGGGCATTGTCCAATGTGAAAGTTTGTGGTTAAGACTAAACAATTTATGACAAAGAATAACCCCAATTTTTTTGACATCCATGTTTTTGGTAATTGTAGTTCTGACTTAGTCATTTATCTCACTACATGTACCTGCTCTGGGTTTTACATTGGACAGACATCACGCTCATTTAGGACCAGAATTTCAGAACATATAAGTAATGTAAGAAACAGACGTCTGTCCAATGCATTATTTAAGTACACTTTGAAACATTCCACTGCTAAATTTACATTTATTATTGATAAGATAGGTTATAATAGGGCCATTAAAACAGGATGACATGATATTTTAAATAAAAAAAAGAGAAAGCATGGATTATTAGGTTAGGTGGACTATTTTCACCTGGTTTAAATGAACATTTGTAGTCAGCCAATCACAATTGGGACAGTAGTATTTAAATATGTACTGAAAGGATGTGAATTTATAACACTGACCGAGGCAGTTCTTGTTGAAACTGGTCTAGTTGTCTTTTCATGAATGAGAAGGGAATGTATTAAAATAAAAACTTTTGTCACAAAAGGACCACAACCTTGTTGTGTGCTGGCTTATTTTGACTTGGGTTTTATGTATTTCCCCCAAGGCATTGTTACCATTGACTTTAGGTCTGACCCTAGATTTCCAGAAGGTAGCTCAGGAAAGAGTAGCCATTTGTTCATCACAGGATTTTGGGATGTATCTTCAGGGAAGAGTCAAGTGTTAATATTCATGCTGCAGATATATAGGAATGCATATGATAAACAGGAAAGGGACACTCATGAGAAGCACGGTAGCATGGAGATGATGTTAGTTGTTGATGTCTCAAGTTTCCAGGGTTTTGTGTGTCTGTAGTTTGCATGGTCTTACCAAGTCCATGTATTTTATTCCAGGCAAGACTATTTTTATACCACATTCTAAACATATACTGGTTGATTAACTAATGTAAACTGTTAATCAATGTTGACTTTGCCATTGCACCCGTGACCCATGCTGCTATTGAGAAAGGTCTGCAAGGTCATTACTTTTTTTAAAATATTTATATTATACTAAAGCACAAAACTGCCACCAAGCGTTTTAGAACTCACTTGTCCTGCACAAAACAGATCCAGAATAAAATGCAAAACACCAGGACTTGGAGACGGCTGTAGAATCCAGTATAAAAATCTTTATTCGACAGAAGCACTTTCTTGGGTAACCCCACATCTTCAGATGTCTAAGAAGTGTATACATATACATTCAGATCTCTACTTCAGTTAATGGCATGTACCTTGTAAGATGTTGCTTTAAATTTGCTTGCTCACACCAGAACAATGTATTGGTTGGTTTTAATCACGTGCCTCAAGAGGATATTAAACTAAGAGCTGTTTTTAAAATGTATTCAGACATCTGAAGAAATAGGGATACCCACGAAAGCGCTTGTGTCGAATAAAGATTTTTATACTGGATTCTACAGCCGTCTCCAAGTCCTGCTGTTTTGCTTTTCTAGGGATACCCACGAAAGCGCTTGTGTCGAATAAAGATTTTTATACTGGATTCTACAGCCGTCTCCAAGTCCTGGTGTTTTGCTTTTCATTTATATTTCACAGTTTATGTTGGAGTGGCAACGTGACCACCAGTTGCTTCCCCAAGAGCCACTTTTCCTCCTGGGTCAGATTGTCTGGTTTTCCTTCTTAGACCAACGCCAGTCCTAGTAAGGCTGGGAAACCTAGAAGACAGAGACCTAAATTACTAAAGTTGTTTGATAGGAGACTGTTTAGCTGCAGGTGTGGCATCATCAAACTAATACACCTTTTCAGAGGCTTAATGTTCAACATCTACTAATGCACAAATATATTTTATACTGTAATAACAGCTCTACTTCCATATGAAAGTAATCTAATCAGAAAATGATGTGTAATTGTTAATGTGTATCATGTATGTCTGATCATGTATTACTGAATGCGTGTTTAAAAGTGTTTGTAATATGTTGGAACTTTTTTGGAAAATTTTATTTCAGTTCTAACTCCCCTCCTCTCGCCCAGTGGCACTTAGATGGGGCCTGCACTCCTAACCCAGAACCATGTGCATGCTTCCATGCATGTGCCAAAATCTGGCTACAGGATGACTTGCTGCATGACAAGTGAGATGCAAGGCCTGGTTGTGAATCTCTTCAATTACACTTGGCTTTTGAAAGTGGGGAGGAAAGCAATGCATGATCACATTTCCTGCCCCAAAGATGGGCTAGTCAGTGATGTCCCCAGCCACTTCCTTCAGCACCCAGGTTGATAACCGATCCTACATCATCTGGGTCATGGTCAGGGGTTTAACAATATGCATTAAGGAGCCAGAGTACAGCAAGCAAAACTCTTACCTGGTAACAAATGATTAAATAAATGAAGGACATGTGATACCATGGCACCAGATTAGGAACTGGATTTATCTAGGTAACAAACGATTAAATAAATGAAGGATGTGTGATACTATGAAGCCAGATTAGGAACCAGTTTTATCTGGGTAAGAAATGATTAAATAAATGAAGGACATGCGATACTATGGCGCCACATAAAAAAAACTGGTTAAGGACGTGTGATACTATGGCATCAGATTAGGAACTGGTTTTATCTGGGTAACAAATGATTAAATAAACGAAGGACTTGCGATACTATGGAGCCACATTAGGAACTGGTTAAGGACATGTGATACTATGGCACCAGATTAGGAACTGGTTTTATCTGGGTAACAAATGATTAACTAAACGAAGGACTTGCGATACTATCGAGCCACATTAGGAACTGGTTAAGGACGTGTGATACTATGGCACCAGATTAGGAACAGGTTTTATCTGGGTAACAAGCGATTAAATAAATGAAGGACATGCGATACTACTGAGCCAGATTAGGAACTGGCTTTATCTAGGTAACAAAAGGTTAAATAAATGAAGGATGTGTGATACTATGAAGCCAGATTTGGAACCAGTTTTATCTGGGTAACAAATGATTAAATAAATGAAAGACTTGCGATACTATAGAGACACATTAAGAACTGGTTAAGGACGTGTGATACTATGGCACCAGATTAGGAAGTGGTTTTATATGGGTAACAAGCGGTTAAATAAATGAAGGACATGCGATACTATGGAGCCACATTAAGAACTGGTTATGGAAGTGTGATACTATGGCACCAGATTAGGAAGTGGTTTTATCTGGGTAACAAATTATTAAATAAGCAAAGGACTTGTGATACTATGGAGCCACATTAGGAACTAGTTAAGGACATGTGATACTATGGTGCCAGATTAGGAACTGGTTTTATCTGGATAACAAATCATTAAATAAACAAAGGACTTGCGATACTATGGAGCCAGATTAGGAACCAGTTTTATCTGTGTAAAAATGATTAAACAAATAATGAATATCTTTGACAAGGTATGCACAGTAGCTGTCTGCATGAAATCAGAGCATTGATAATGAAATGTTGGGGGGGGGGGTAAAGCAATGAAAATAACTCATGAATGATAAAAGGCCATTCCTTAATATGATGCTGGTTTCAGAACTGATTGATTATTGAATATAAAGAAGAGGAAGGAAATGGTGTCATTTTGAATTCCAAGGAATGATGGGAATGTATCTGTGCTGCACTGCACTCCTTGTTACAACTAACAAGATTTGGATCGTAAGTTGGTAAAGAGGAAGTAGAGTTCATTTCATTTAGACTCTTCTGTCTGTGTAAAATGAATATGCTTGGATCCACTGTCAGTCAGCAAAATAAGCAGATAAATTAAAAAAAAAGAAAAAAAAGCTCTCAATTCTTTCTCTCATAAGTAAAGCTTTAGTCACCTGAACCAAAGAAAACTTCCCCAACACGTAATCCTGCTCCATCTAATGCCACAATTCACTTTTCCCTCTTACTTTTGTGTGGTTGTGCACTATGTGCACTACAGCCTTTTACATTTGTATAATTACACATTGTTTTCCTTTGCTGTTCCACTGTGTAATGTAGTCTGCGATTTCATTTGTATTCACTTAGTTGTTATAATTGTATGTTGCAATACTTAGTGGTTGTATTATGCTTTCTATTCCTTGTCATTGTGTTATCTATACTCCCCTGTGACTGCATAATAATATATTATATTCCTGTATCAGAACTGGCACTCTGCTCTTTGCTATTGGATGATCAAAAGACTGTGGGTTCTGTTCCCACACAAGGTGCTTGGATTTATTTTCTAGTACTGACACTGCAGTATATTTATTTTATTTTATGTTAGTTTGCTTTTGTTTACTATATTTGTCTGACTAGGTTTAGTCAAAAGGCCCTTTTCAGCAGAGGCCTGGGGAGAAAAGTTCCAACATACTACGAATATTTTTAAACATACATTCAGTAATACATGAACAGACATAAATAATACACATTAACAATTACACATACATTTGCTGACTAGATAGCATTCATATGAAAGTAGGGGCTGCTATTACAGTATAAAAGATACTTATGCATTAGTAGAAGCTGAACATTAAGCATTTCAATAGGTGTATTAGGGTGTTTGTCAGACAACTATTAGATCACATGAACACTTGTTAGAAATTCAAAGAAAATGATATGTGGGTAGGGCAGAAACTGGTAATGCTGTAGTTAAGAGATGACTTGTAAAGCAGGTTCAGAGACAATTAAATATCTGGCTAAAATAAGGTTTATATAGAGGTGGGAATAAGAAATGTCACACAATAATGAATACAGGCAGGAGATGCTGTTCAAACTATTCAGGCATCGGTGACTGGTTGTGGGACACAGGATTCTGAAATAAGAGAAATGGTTTGACAATATGATAAGCTGAAGATAACAGTGGTATTTGTCCTGGAGATGTACAGGAGCAGGTCCATTGATCTGACAAGTGATATTTTAATTGTGTTTTAAATTAGTTTACATTCTGAATGGGTTTTATTGTACTGGGGTGCAGTTCCATAGTTTAGCTACACTATTTGAATATAGAGAGTCACCTGCAGTACTAGATGATTTGGTTACAGCAATTACTGATTTTCTGTAGACCATAAAATTCTGTTGGGGATTACAGTTGTATTAAGTTGTTAAGGGCTGGGGAATTTTCTGGCTTATAGAAAAGTCTGTGTATTGTAATTAGCTGAGAAAGAGCTTGGTAATATGGTAGGTCTAACCTGTTTAATTCTCTGAGTAGTAGTTAGCGGTGTGTTCTATTGTTATAGGTAATGCAAATTTGGCTATTTTATTATAGCATTGCTCAACTATGGACAGTTGTGGGACTTGAACGTTTACAGGATCATAGGAAGTCACTAGGATATTGGTCCTGAGGTCCTTACAAGCCTAGCCTAGAATTTAGCCCACGTTTCAACAAGTCAGCACCCTATACCACTGCCCAGCATGGACACAGGTGGAATCCCAAGGGTGTATTTTCTGTTCCCCATCCAGTTATCTAGGTTGTGCTCAAAAAGGTTTAATGAGGTACTTTGCTTTACATGGAGAGGGAGTCTATTCCAGAAAAGGGGGAGTCTCTGGGATACAAATCTGTCCCACCAACAAATCCTATTGATGTCACAGACCAGGTTGAGGTCGCGCATCCGGGTTACTCGAGTGGAGCTTGACTTGCGGATATGCAGCAGTCCCATCAGGGAGGGTGTGATATTGCTTTGTATGCCAGACAGAGGTCACTTCTGAGGAGTCTGTAGGAGACAGAGTGGAGGGACAGGGCTTTAGCCTATATGTGCAGGGTAGATATTTGAGGCCATGGATTCTCCAGGTGAGGAACCTCTGTGCTCTGTCTATCTGCTGAATGTGCTTTGTGAGGTATATGCCAAAAAGGGCATTGTACTCAGTAATGGGTCTTATTAGGGAAGAATACAGGAATGTTATGACCACCTTGCCCCTGGATGAGATACCCTTACTAATGAGGTTGTCCATGTAGAAAGCTTTCCATACAATGGAGGCAATATGGTGGTCAAAAGTCAGTTAGCTGTCAGCTTGGGTTCCCAAATCCCTCATGACTGGTTGCATGCTTAGTGCCTTATTATCAATCTGATAATTTGTGGGGACGTCACTCTCCCCAAAAGGGATGATGATGCATGTCAAAGGAAAAAAACTTCAAAGACCAATTCACGCAAGGTTCAGATATGGCATTTAATTACTTGCTGCAAGGAGACAAAAACATGCAAATACAGGATTTTGCCTAACTAACAGGAAGTATGCTCTTATTATACTGTTCTACAAAACGTTGCTTTCTATAGTTGATGTAATTAAACACAACTTTCTGTATTGTTCTACAGCAGATGTTACTCAGATTTTCTGCTGACATGACTGGATTTATGAAAAACATATGAGAAAAAACAACCTGACCTTGGGGGCTTTAGCCCGCTACAAGCTTCTATTGTGTAGTTCTAATACATGTGTTACATTTCAAGGTACTTTTCTAGCTTAGACACAAGTAAACGCTGATTGCAGTTCATATTTTCAAGCAGGCTTTGTTCTTATTATCAATAGCTTCTGCAGCTGTGCATTTTCTCACAGCATAAGCGGAACTCCTTGTCTAAATCTCATAACATTAATACAAGTGATACATCTATTTATTATTTTCCTGACACAAACAGAAATTATCTGCTTCCCTGTAAATTTCCAGAGCATAAGCAAAGATTATAACTGTGCATATTTCATGACAATACAAGATTGGAAAGCTTCTGCAGTTTGTACAGATTTATGCAGTGTGAAATAGAATAAATGTGTTAACCCTTTTCAAACCTTAAATGCACTAAGCATATTACCAATACATACACTAATACATATTTTTCTAACATTTCCCCCCTTTTAATACCTTTATTCTACTTTCAAAATAAGCATAAACAGTTTTTCTTCCCCTAACCTCTTCCTTCTCAGGATTTGCAGTTAAGAGAGTCATTCAGTTTAAACATATGAAAGCGTTTTCAATTTTTTAACAGTTCTTCAAACTCAGCACCTTGATATAAGGTTTCTGAAACTGACATGTCTATAAGGTCTTTGATCAGTCTTTTCATGCAGGGGATGCCACAGCAAACACATACTCCCAGTAGGATCATTCTTATACAAATGGCAATCAGGATGTTTATTAGCTAGTACCCCACCCCAAACCATTTCTGGAAAAAGTTCATCAGTGGGTTTGGTCCTGGTTTGGTCATATCCGACACCTGCTGAATTACCTCAGGGTGATTGTCTATCTCGTGTTTATGGTCAGGAATGTATGAAGAGCACTCCTCCTGGATTAAAGCGCAAGTACCGCCTCTTGCCGCTAGGGAGAAGTCGAGAGCCATGTGGTTGTGAAGCTCTACAGTTCTCATGGCATTCAGTTCATCAGTCACGGAAAAAGTTGCATTGCTCATTACTTCGAGAAGTTTAGACAGTTTTATCAGCTCCCAGATCGATTTCACTGCTCCATATACTGGTAATATACATGCCCACGATATAACACTGTCACTCAAGTCCATGTGTGTCAGTTTATCGCCTATAGAATGATGGTTTTTCCAGCGTGCATCAATTTTCCCCACTAAATTTACAGGTTTCTTGACGGCCTCTCGGACATTCCAAATTTTCCCTCGAGGTAAGACTGCCGTGTGTCATATGGCCGGAACCAGGTAGCCCAAAAAACAACTGCCGGACCAATTCTCAGGTAACCACTTGTATGCTTTCCTACCACATACAAAATAACAATCCTCTACTTTAGTAGTAACTTTACTATGAATATACACTTGTCCTGCAAGAAACATTTTTCTATCAATTATAGACAGTTGTTTATAAAGAACAGAATCATGTTTTACTTCATCAGTTGTTTTGTGCATCAATTCAAAAAGTGAATCATAGTTTGCATTACAATAAGAACCTGCGTTATTAACTTTAGTGTAGCATCTATAAGGAACAGTCACATTGCAATTGCTCCAACCCACCTGAACAGTATCATTTTTATAAAAACACACAGTCCCTTTTTGTGGAACAGACAAGTGCAATGCTATTTTATCTTGTGATGTAACAGTTAATGTATCATAAATCAAGTTTTCCCAGGTCTCGTTGACTCCTAGGGGGACTAAAGGTATGCTGTCGGCAAAGCTGTGCAAATCCAGCAATTCGAAACATTGAAAGTCTCAGCATACACATATTTGATGGCCTGGTAAGTGTTGAAGTTTGGGTGCCAGTCTATGAGCAACGCTTCACGTTTATTCAGTTCAGTTTGTGTGGCTGGGAAAAGGAATGGCCACAACAAAAAGATTATTGTCACTAGTACAGTTAACAGAATTATTATGCAATACTTCTGAGGAAATGGTTGTTCTGCATTCCTGTTTTCTCCAAGTCTTCCGAGTAGTTTTCATAGGTTCATAGGTTCATAGGTTCATACTAGGCTATCTGCCCTAGGGCATTTATAAGCCTAGCCAGAGTGTGTTTGGCTTTCGCCACCCATTTTAAATTAATTTTGCTATGCCCTTTTTCGAGGTTAGTATACTGTGCCTCTGTCTAACAGTGACACAGAAGTGATACCCGGGGTAAACCTACGATCTCCCATCCACTCATCAAGATTCCTCTTGAAGAGAATCAATGAGGGACTTTGCCTAACCTGGACTGGGATTTTATTCCAGAGTGAAGGGAGCCTCTGGGTTATGAATCTGTCCCTCCAGCATGTCCTATTTATTTCAGTGCTGAGGTTCAAGTCTCTCGAATGCGTAACTCGATGGGATTTGGATTTTCTGAGATGCAGCATGTCCATTAATTCCGGGTTGGACATGGCTTTATACGTCAGGCACAGATCGCCTCTGAGCAGGCGGTATGCCACTGAGTAGAGCTGGAGTTTCTTTAACCGGGCAGCATATGGCATCTGTTTGAGCCCTTTGATCCTCTTGATGAGGTACTTTTGGGATCTTTCCAGTTGCCGCAGGTGTCTGGTAAGGTACATCCCAAAAGGGGCATTGTACTCAATTATGGGCCTGATGAGGGATGAGTAAAGAGGCACGATGACCTCCCCTGATCTAGATGTGAATCCCTTCATGATTAGGTGGGCTATATAAAATGTTTTTCTAACCACTTTGGCCATGTGGTTGCTGTACGCCACTCTTTGGGTACATATCCTGTAGTAAGGCTGAGATTGCTATCAACTTGGGTCCCCAGGTCCCTAATTACTTCTTCTGTACTTAATGGATTACCACCTATGTGGTAATTTGTGGGCACTTTGTTTTTGCCAAAGGGGATGACTATACACTTTTTGGCGTTTAGCTTGAGGCCATGTCTCTGGCACCAGTTGTCTGTTTCTATGAGGCCCTTTTGGAGGATGCTTGTGTCGGCTGGAGAGTCGATTATGACACCCAGTTTGCAGTCATCTGCGAACTTGGTCAGCCACAGTCCTTCCATGTTGGCCTGTACCTCCGAGAAATATATACCCAACAAGAGAGGTCCCAGGACTGAGCCTTGTGGGACGCCACTTGTAACTGGTTTGGAGTCTGACATGGTTCCAGCAATTCTAACCATGTGGATTCTGTCCTTGAGCCAGTTGGCAACCCATCTAGTAACATAGGGGTTTATATTTAAGCTGGTGAGCTTATCTATAATGCCCGAGTGGGGTATTGTATCAAAGGCTTTTGCGAGGTCCATGTAGGCTGTGTGGACCACCTTCCCCTCGTCAATGGCCTTGGTGACTGTTTCAAAGAAATCAGCCAGGTTTAAGAGGCAGGATCTGCCCTTAACAAAGCCAAACTGGGTAGGATCCAGTGTCTGTAGGTCCCCAATATCTTTATTTATGAGGTCCATGATGATCCTTTCCATAGTTTTGCAGACCAAGCTAGTCAGGCTTATGGGGCGATAGTTTCCAGGATCCGTTGAGACACCACCTTTGTGGAGAGGGACTACTGTTGCTGTACGCCACTCTTTGGGTACATATCCTGTAGTAAGGCTGAGATTGAACAGTAGTTTTATGTTTGGGTTTAGCTCTTCTTGGAGTACATCTAGGACGCAGCTCGGGACACCGTCTGGTCCCATTGATGCTGTGTTTTTTGCTTTGGAGAGGGCAGCTCTTACCTGAGCATCTGAGATGTCAGGGGGGGGGCAGCACTCTGCTGGGATAGATATTTGCCCTTTGGTGGGGAGGCGGGGGAGAAGTTTGCGCTGAACCTGTCAGCTAGGATGTTGGCAATGTCTGTGGGGTCACTGTATTTTTTGTCATTTTGTACTAATTCTGAGCATATCTGGGAATTCCCACCCAGGTTTCTAACATAACTAAAGAAAGCCTTGTGATTATCCTTAGTGTCCTGTGCAATTTTTCTCTCGAAGCTGGCATTAGATGATTTTATGAGTGCCCGTAGTTTTTTGCTAATACTGATCAGAGATGCCTTCCCTTTTTGGGATTTTGCTCTATCATGTAGTAGCTTCCTCCTTCTATTGTATAGTTTGTTTATAGCTGGGGTCCACCAGACAGGACGTCTGCCTTTGGAGGATTGGGTCTTGGTTTTATTTGGGATTGCATGATCCATGCATTCCTGAAGGTTTTCATAGAATGCGTTTATAAAGGATTCTGCGGTCTGGGCCGTATTTTCCACAGGCCCGGGGGCTTTGAAGGATTCCACCTCAGTTTGGAGGAGTGTGAAATTTGCTTTAGATAAGTTTTTCACTGTGGTTTTCAGGGCAGGGGGTGGAGTCGGGATGTGAATATCCAGTGAGATTAGTTTATGTTCTGATCTTACCAGTGAGGGATACACTTCTGGTCTGGAGCATAGAGTCTCCATGTTGGTGATGATCAGGTCCAGTATGTTTTCCCCTCTTGTGGGAGTGGTAACAAGTTGTTCCATAGCATTTGAGTTTATAAATTGTAGGAACCTTTGGGCTAGGATGTTGGAGCTAGAGTAATGCTCCCAGTCTATGTTTGGGTAGTTGAAGTCGCCCAATGTAATGGTGTTTGGAGAGACCTTCATATTTTCCAGTGTTCTCAGGAAGGCCGAGTGGGGTTCCTGGGTTTGGGAGGGTGGTCTGTAGCAGGCTATAAACTGGAAGGCAGTTTTACCCACTGTTAGTTGCACATGGATAGTCTGTGATGCTTCGTGCTGTGCCACCAACCTGGAGGTGTGGGTATCTTTGACGAATATTGATACTCCCCCTCCTTTTGTGGTTCGGTCCACGTTTTGGGGCCGAAAAGCATGGTATGAGGTATAACCTGGTAGTGCTGGGGTGCTCTTGGGAGCCTTGAACCAGGTTTCTGTTATAACACAGATATCGATGTTCTCCATGCTAAGGAGAGTTTCGAGTGCGTGCATCTTGAGGTTTAGACTTCTGGCATTGAGATGTTTTATTTGGATTTTTCTGGATTCTATCATTTTGCTCTTGACATGTGACAAGATTTTTGTCCAGTTCAAAGTTCTTAACTAGTTTGCAGTGTGTCAGGTGCATCCACAAGGCTCGCTCTGCTATTTTGACTGCAGTGGGTGTCGACAGAATCACTTGATATGGACCTTCCCACTTTGGTGACGTCCAATTCTTCTTTTTGATAGCTTTCACCCTGATCCAATTCCCTGGGATCACTGCCACTTCCGATGTTTCGGTTTGTTCTTTAACTGAAACAGAATTTGACTGCAAAAGATGTTTAGAATTCAACAAATTTCTCATATATTTGGCTAGTGTACAGTCGGCTTCCTGGTCTGCAGGCATGAGAGGTTTCCACTGGGGTATATAATAAGCCCTTCCAAATAGTTTTTCAAAAGGAATCAATCCTTTTGCAGTCGGAACAGTTCTCATGCTCAACAGTGCCAGGGGCAGACAGTACACCCAATTCTTTTCTGTTTCTGCTATTAATTTCCTTAGTTTATTCTTTAAAATAGAAACAAGATGTGGGTCACATGGTGTACCTCTAAAGACCCACACTCCCACCAAACCTTCCGGCAACTTAGAAATGAAACTAAAAGAATGATCTTAAATGATAAAAAAAACTTCTTCCTCCACCTCCAACACAAACACCTTAATAATCCACAAAAATTCTGGGCAGGCTTAAACAAGCTCCTGCACCCAGGCCAGGCAACCACCCCCACTCCAACAACTTGCAAACAACAGTGCCCTGTAAACATTGCTAACACATTCAATAGTTTCTTCACAGAAACTATACAATCCCTCGCCACACAATTCAAACAAACAACCAGCCCACTCCACTACCCATGCCAACAGAATACTACAACTACATCAGATCATCTATTTACCTTCGATCCAGTACCCATATCCTCTATAACATCTCTTCTTAAAAAACTAAAACCCACTAAGCTAGCAGCTGACCTTCTCCCAGCTGAGTTTCTGCAAAAAGCAGCTGAGGCCATTTCCTATCCCGACTCCATAATCATAAACCGTACCTTGTCAGAAGGCTTCATCCCCTCCATATGAAAAATGTCCTACATTATTCCTCTCCATAAAGGTGGTAGCTCACTAGAGCTAACCAACTTCTGAACCTATAGCTATACTCTCACCCCTGGCCAAAATTATGGAAAAGTGTGTCCACAAACAACTGATGGAACACCTCACCAAAAATAAAATTCTAGCCAACTCCCAACATGGCTTCAGGCCAAATCGCAGTACCACATCAGCCCTACTATCCTTTTCTAATACCATCAATAACTTCAGAAACAATAATAAACTATCATCTGCTCTTTTCTTAGACCTCTCCAAGGCCTTTGATATGGTGAACCACATTCAACTCCTCCATACATTAAAAAAACTATCACTCAGCAATTCCACGCTGAAATGGTTCCAATCCTACCTGTCCAATAGGCAACAGGCTGTTCTATGGCAGACAAATTATCCACATGCCTACCTGTTACACTTGCAGTTCCCCAAGGATCTATTCTTGGCCCTCTTCTCTTCACCATCTTTGTTAATGACCTGCCCACAATCACCCCCCATGCCACATGCATTCAATATGCAGATGATTCGACTATCATCAGCACTGCCTCCAACCTGGCAGACCTCACTGCTTCAACCCGACACCTTCAACCTAATAGAAAAATGGTTCTCAAGTCGTCAACTAGTTCTCAACCCCAACAAAACAAAACTACTTACTTTCTCACCCACTAACAAAACTCTTCCCCCCACCTTCTCTATTACATCCTCCAATGGAATCACTATATCACCAGAAGCTCACACAAAGCTATTAGTTGTTACCATTGATAACTCCCTTAAATTTGACACCCATTTCAATCTAACCATCAAAACCGTCAATAAAAAGCTTGGCTCTCTCTATAAAGTAAAACACTTTCTCACTCCTCACGCTAAAATTACAATTGCCAGCACACACCTACTATCAACTCTTTTCTATGCCTCCCCCTCTTTACAAACCTAAACAAGACAACCCTTAACAAACTTGCTTCTTGTTACAATCACATAGCTAGATTTGCCACAAATTCCACCTTTAGAACGCACCACTGCACTAACTTGAAGCAACTAGGGTGGTTAGAGTTTTCCAGCCAACTCCATTTCAACCAACTCAAAACAGCTCACCAGATACTGTATCACCCAGAGAAAACACCAGCTGTGAAAAACATCATTCACCGCTATATTAACCTGCAATCTTTACGCTCCTCCAATAAGATCTTAGCTCAAACTACCAAAGCCAATAATTCTGCTGGGGATTCTCTATTCTCAAACTTTGTAGGTAAAATGTGGAACTCCCTACCGACCATGCTCACCTCAGAACCTTCACTCCTACAATTCAAAAAAAAGCTTAAACCCCATCTCAATACTCTCTGGCAATGTCCCTGTTCCAAACCTGATTAACCACTATAATTTACCCTTCTCTTACCTCACTATCCTTAACCGCTTTTTAACAAAGCGCCTCGCCTTTGTAACTGACCTATGTTTTTTTTTATATGCTGCTGTTATTTTTTTCCCAATATGTGATGTATCTTTATATTGTATTTAGAACTCAACTATCTTCCTTTTTGCATTAACAATGTTCATATGTCTGTTATGTACCTGGAGCTTTTCTCCCCGGGCCTCAGCTGAAAATGGACATGTATCCAGTCGGACTCTCCCGGTTAACAAATGTAAAATAAAATAAATAAATAAAAATAAAATCCCATTATGCCTCTCAACTAGCCCTGCAGATTGCGGATGGTATGCACAATGATTCTTTAAAGAAATACCAAAATGTTTACTTAACTGTTGTATGGTTTGGTTTACAAAGTGTGTACCATTGTCACTGTAGATCCTTTCCGGAATGCCGAATCTAGGGATGATTTCTTTAACAAGGACTTTCGCTACCGTAGCTGCGTCTGGATTTTTGGTCGGAAAGGCTTCCACCCATCTGGAAAACATATCTACAATGACAAGACAATACTTCTTATTTTCACATTTGTTCATTTCTATGAAATCCATACAGATAGTATGAAACGGATACGGTGGTGTAGGGAAACTCCCTTGCTTGGGCTTTAGCGCCCCTTGTGCATGGTTTGTTACAAATGTGGCACATCAAACAAAATTATTTAAAGTAGTTTGTAAATCCGTACTTTGTGAACACTCGGTTCGCCAGCTGTACCATCCCCCCTGTTGAGACATGGCACTGCCCATGGCTCAACAAAGCTGCATATCTAAACAAATTAGATGGTAGTATCGGTTTCCATTCTTTAGAGATGTACAGCCCCTTCTCGAGAATTGCTCCTCATTTTACCCATCTGTTTTTCAGCTTGCGTAGTGAGTGTCTGCATTGTCTTTAACATTTCTAAGTCTAAAATCTCAGAGGGTTGTAGTTCCTCATTTAAAATAAATACTTCTGAAGCTGCCTGCTTTGCAGCTGTATCAGCTCTCGCATTACCTTTTGAAATCCTGTCCTGCTGCTTGGTATGAGCTGTGCATTTACAAATAGCTACTTTCTGAGGTAACTGAATAGATTCTAAAAGATCTAAAATAAACTGTGCATGATTGATAGGTTTGCCAGTAGATGTTATCATTCCTCGATTTTTCCACTGTTGTGCAAAAACATGTACAGTAGAAAAAGCGTACTGGCTGTCAGTAAAAATGTTCACACATTTACCCTTTGCTAAGGTACATGTCATGTCAAGGCAATCAATTCTGCTGCCTGTGCAGATAAGTTGTGTGGTAAAGGTTTTGCTTCTATAATCTCAGTATCAGAAACTACTGCATACCCTACTAGGTTCTGTCCTGCAGGACCCCTTTTGCATGAGCCATCCACGTAGTATGTCACCTCGGCATCATTCAAGGGGACATCCGTGAGATCTTGTCTAGGCAGTGTATTTTGCTCAATCACCTGCAGGCAGCAGTGTGGTGTGCCATCTGCAGGGGTTGGGAGCAAGGTAGAAGGGTTCAAAGTTGTGCATCGTTCAATTGTCATATGAGATTGGCTCAACAATATAGTCATACAGGAAAGATGCCTAGCAGGGGAAAGATATGCTACCTTCTCTTGCAGTAAAATAATTGCAACTGCATGAGGCACTCTCAATGTGAGAGGGTGGAATAAAACTACTGAGGCCGAAGCCTGTACTGCCATTGCAGCTGCAACTACTGCTTGTACACAGTGAGGTAAAGACCGTGCCACTGGGTCTAGTTGTGATGAATAATAAGCAATGGGGCGTTGCTTGTCCCTGTGCTGTTGTGTTAACACTGATGTCATATAACCTTACTTACGATCTACAGTTTGGAAAAAAGTTTATGATAGTTTGGTAATCCCAGAACTAATGAGGATGCTATTAACTGTTTCAGTTTGCAGAAAGCAGATTCTGCTTCTGGTGTCCATTGTAACAGGTCCTGTGCTGCCAAAGGCTTTTTGTATATCAGGTCAGTCAGTGGTGCAGATTCCAAGGCATAGTTTGGAATCCAGCACTGGCAAAAATTAACTGTGCCCAGGAAGGACATCATTTCCTTCTTGGTAGTGGGTTTTGGTGCTTGCAAAATTGCTACTTTTCTGTCCCCATCTAATGTTCTACCCTTTTTGGATATTACATATCCTAGGTATTTGACTTGTTTTTTCCAAAGCTGCAGTTTATTTTTGTTTACCTTATGTCCTTCAGCGGCTAAAAATCGTAATAACACTATGGTATCTTCTTTACAATCTTGCTGGGTGGGGGCCGCCAGCAGGATGTCATCAACATAAAGTAAAATCTGACTGCCTCTTGGTGGGGTAAATCCCGCCAAGTTACTTGCCATTTCTTGTGAGAATATTGTCGGACTTTCACAATATCCCTGTGATAGTCACGTATATGTATACCTTTTCCCCTGAAATGTGAATGCAAACCAATACTGGCTGTCAGGGTGTATTGGCATTGAAAAGAATGCATTGCTGATGTCTACCACAGAAAAATATTTCTGTTGGGGTTTTAAATCATTCAACAGGGTGTGTGGATCTGGCACCGTAGGTGCCCTTGGTATTACTGCGTCATTTACAGCTTGTAAATCTTGGACCATATGCCATTCTCCATTTGCTTTCTTAACAGGAAATAAGGGTGTGTTACATGGTGAATCAGGAGATTCCACCAGTACCCCTTCTTTAAGTAAAGCTGCTATAATAGGTTTGATTCCTACCTCTGCATCTTTTCTTAAGGGATACTGTCTTTTTTGTGGTGTGAATGCTGACTTTGGCATGATAGTTACTGGTCCCACTGTACGAATAAGTCCTACATCTGACTTTCCTGTTGACCAGAGAGTTTCTGGTATATTCTGTAAGGCATTCTCTTCCTCCTTCAATAGGAGTGCTAATCAGCTGTCCTTGCTAGACTGCAAGTGCACTTCTGGGTGGGTCTGAGTTATCCAATTCAGCTTCTGTATCTGTATTCCCTGTTCTGACAGTTCTAATTCTGTCTGCCTTTCCCATCTCGTAACTTTTTCTCCTAAGTCTGCCCATTCTATGTTTCTGTCTTTGGTTAAGCTAACATGTGGTAATCGATTAGATTTATAAAGTGCAAAGAACTCCTGGGGCAATGAACAGCTAGCTACACTGTTCCCTTCCATGTCCCAGTACAGATTACGTAATATCAATCTGTTTGCATGATTTTTAAACAATTCTTGCTCATATTCTTTATCAGGTCCTGGTGTGTTACAGTAATACAGAGTACAGTGCAACAGGTGCTGTTTGTCAATGTCAAGGGAGGGGAACTTACTGATGGCTATATTTATTAATTCTTCAGTCACAGTCCCTGGACCAGTCGTAACCAAGTCCTGACTGTACCAATAAAACACTTCACCCTCCAATTGCACTGCAAAGGTATCAATTTGTCACTGTGCTTCCATACCCTGCATGGTCGGAACTACTGCTATACCAAATAGCTGCATAAGGTCTCTGCCCAAGAGGTTTACTGGGCATTTTGCAGAAACAACAATTTTGCTTTTCTGGGTCAATCCTGAAACAGGATCAGTTATTGCGATACCACAGGAGAGAGGCTCCCGGTACAGCTGTCCATTAGCTGCTTTTACTAATATATAATCAGGTGACTCTGAATTTTCTGGCAGTTTGGGGGGATGTATCAGGGTTCGTGATGCCCCTGAGTCACAAAAGAATTTGACCTCCCTCCCTTCTACCAAGAGTGTAACTTCTGGTTTTGTGTCTGCTATATAGAGCTCTAAGCTCAATAAAGCTAAATCCAATATTTCATTTTCTTCACTATCCGTAACTTCCTGCACTTCCTCTATTTCTTCTGTCACATCCTCTACTCCTTCTATCACATTCTCATTTGTCCTTTCTCTGCTATTCCCTTCCAGTGATTTCTATCATATAGTCAGTCCTCACCCTCCTTATCTTCCGTGGTTGCCTTCTTGTTTTTCTTGCAATCCCTTGCCAAGTGTCCCTTTTTACCGCATTTAAAGCATTCTCCCCTTTTATTTTGCCCTTCAGAGTCCTCTGATCGTTGATCAGATTGTTTGTTTCCCTGTGCACTTTTCTTGCTCTTTTTCCTAGACTGTACTACATAAACTTCTGCTCCATCTTCTACAGAAAATACTTGGGCTTTCTTTTTCTTTTTGCTATTAAAATGCCTTTCGGCATGCCTAGCATATTCAAATAATGACTGTAACTGGCTTGTACAATGATCTACCATGTGTTTTGTAATAAAACTGCTTATGGGTGCAATACTGCATTTCAAAAATGCATTCTTTAACTGCTGTTCATATGGGGAATCTTGTGTCTGATCTTCAGGAACCTGCATTCCACAGTGGTTATTAAAACATTCTAATAGTCTGGCATAATATCTGTCAACAGTTTCACCTTCTTGTTGGATGCATTGATTAATGCAAGTCCAGTCTGCCCTAGGCTTCCATTTCTCTGAGATGCGGTCTGTAAGACCTTTTACTCTGTTGTCTAGCTCTGCGCTGCTATGTGGGAGGGGTCTGTGTGCAGCGTCAAGGGGATTCCAGTTGCCACTAATCATGTGCCAATCTGGTCCCACAATTTGTCTAACTACTTTTTCTACCTCTTCTCCATTTAAATTATAACTTAACCTCATTCCTTGTAAATCTTCTGAGAACTTTCTAAAATTAACTTTTGGATGGGGAATTCCCTCAGTGGCTTTCCGGATATCTTCCGGAGTCCAGGGTCTATACACTAGAATAGTTGGGTCCTGTCCTTCCTGTCCTGCTTAAGGATTAGGTACTTCTATAAGTGGGCATATTTCTTCTTCTCTCATAGATCATGAATTCCTAACCATTTGATATAACTCAGTGTCTCCTTTTGAGTTACCTGCCCGTGTTCGAGACCTGGTCTCGATGGGATCTCTAATAAACGGTTTTGCTCTTGTAATTTCTTAATTTTCAGTGCCAACAGGATATTGTGGGGGTAGACTAACCTGTTCACTTGCTTCGTATTCTGGTAAGGGAGGCGGAGGGGCCGACGCTATCACTAAGTTATTGTCCTCCTTATCTAAAAACATCGCTTTTGAATTATTATTCTTTTGTTCCCTACAGTTTACCTCCTCAATCCACCTGTGTGCCTGAGGAATTCCTAATTGGCGTTGCTTTTTTACCTGAACTTTGGAATCAGTTTTGAGCTGTTTGACAAGTTTGATAAGTGAGGATTTTTCAAATTTTCCATTGAATTCATACTTATTAACCCATTTTAAATAGTATTTAATATTGTCAGCGTGCTGCGACTGCATGTATTTTGCGTCTTCAGTTAACGGCGGATTTTGGGGTCTTTTTGTGCAATTATTACCCATTTTGTTGTACCCTTTTAATCGTTACGTAACCTCTCTTATTTTTAACATGGTACCACGGATTTTGTTATAGTCTCTTCAGAATGACTACCTACCTACTCTGTTTTCCCTGATCTATGACACGACAGTAATCTTTTCTGTCCCTGACTTGTAAAAATACAGTCTTGACAAAAACAATACAAATCTAGTCCCTGATCTAAAACAGAAAAAAGTAGATTCACCTTACCTGAGCCTTCGTGATTGATCACCTGGTTCGTGAAAACCCGTCCTTCAGTCGCAGATCATGGCCTCTTTTGTATGACAATTCAGCTGGAGGGCTTTTCAAATAAGAAGAACCGATGTGGTTTCTTCCCCGTACGGTTTCAAGCCACCTGGCCAGTCTGATCCGAGGCAAAGTGAGGGTTTCCGGTCCGAAGGACCAATCTGTCAAAGGAAAAAACTTCAAAGACCAATTCACGCAAGGTTCAGATATGGCATTTAATTACTTGCTGCAAGGAGACAAAAACATGCAAATACAGGATTTTGCCTAACTACTAACAGGAAGTATGCTCTTCTTATACTGTTCTACAAAACGTTGCTTTCTATAGTTGACGTAATTAAACACAACTTTCTGTATTGTTCTACAGCAGATGCTACTCAGATTTTCTGCTGACATGACTGGATTTATGAAAAACATTTGAGAAAAACAACCTGACCTTGGGGGCTTTAGCCCGCTACAAGCTTTTATTGTGTAGTTCTAATACATGTGTTACATTTCAAGTTACTTTTCTAGCTTAGACACAAGTAAACGCTGATTGCAGTTCATATTTTCAAGCAGTCTTTGTTCTTATTATCAATAGCTTCTGCAGCTGTGTATTTTCTCACAGCATAAGCGGAACTTCTTGTTTAAATTTATAACATTAATACAAGTGATACATCTATTTATTATTTTCCTGACACAAGCAGAAATTATCTGCTTCCCTGTAAATTTCCAGAGCATAAGCAAAGATTATAACTGTGCATATTTCATGACAATACAAGATTGGAAAGCTTCTGCAATTTGTACAGATCTATGCAGTGTGAAATAGAATAAATGTGTTAACCCTTTTCAAATCTTAAATGCATTAAGCATATTAGTAATACATACACTAATACATATTTTTCTAACAATGCATTTATTGCCATTCAGTTTGAGGCCATGTTTCTGGCACCAGTCATTTGTTTGGGTGAGACCATCTTGGAGGATGTCCACATCACTAGGGGAATTGATGAGAGCACCCAGCTTGCAGTCATTTGCAAACTTGGTCAGCCATAGCCCACTAGATTTGGCCTGCACTTCCGAGAAGTATATCCCAAACAGCAGTGGCTCCAAGACCAATACCTGGGGTACACCGCTTGTTGAGGGTCTACTACTTGACGTGGCTTCCCATATTTTGACTACCTGGTTTCTATCAGTGAGCTACTTTGCTACCCATCTGGTAACATATGGATTGATGCCTGGTTGAGAGAGTTTATCTATTATACCTGAGTGGAGAATAGTATCGAAGACCTTGCCCAGGTCAAGGTAGGTGGTATGTGCCGTCTTCCCCTCGTCTATGGCCTTTGTGGCTGTCTCAAAGAAGTCGACCAAATTTAACAGGCATGACCTCCCCTTTACGAAACCAAACTGTGTGGGATCAAGTGTCTGGAGGTTGCCACTGTTCTTGTTAATGAGATCTATGATAATCTGCTCCATGGCCTTGCAGATCAGGCTAGTTGGGCTGATGGATCTATAATTTCCTGGATCGGTGGATGCTCCACCTTTGTGCAAAGGGATGACAGTAGCTGTTCTCAACTTGGCTGGTACTCAGAGACTTTCGTTGAATAGGGTGCCTAATGGTGCTGCAATTTCCTGCCTGAATTCATGTAGGATGCAACCTGGGATGTTAACGGGTCCCATGGAGGCTGTATTTTTTGCCATTGAGAGGACAGTGATGACTTGCTTCCTAGAGATAAGGGGAAGGGGGCAGGTACTGAGAATGACCTGTTTTACTTATGGGAGGAGACAGAGGAGTGAAGTTTTCACTGAACCTGTCGGCCAGTAGGTTGGCTATATCTACAGGGTTTGTGTATGTGGTGTCCTTGACCACCAGTTCTGAGCAGATCTGGGTGCTTCCCTTGAGATTGCGGACATATGTGAAGAAAGCCTTATGATTGTCTTTAGTAGATGTGGCCAGTTTGGACTCGAAGTTTGCTTTGGAGGATTTCACTAGTGCTCGTATTTGCTTGTTCAGGCTAAGGAGAGATTGTTTCTAATTAGACACCTGCTCCTTCTTGGTCCTGGACAGTAATTTTTTCCTTTTATTATAGAGTTTATTTATTGTAGATGTCCACCAGACAGGTTTACTCTCCCTTCAGGAGGATGATTTCTTCATGTCTGGTATTCCTGATTCCATGCAGCTATATAAGTACTCATGTAGTACTTTGGGGTAGATTTGGACATATGTGCTAGTTGTTAGGCGAGGGGGCTGTGAAGCTGTTTATAATCAGCTTTGGAGAATTTCTTTTGTTTGACCTGGGGGGGGGGGTGTTGGAGGAGATGGTGACTTCAAAAGTGACTGCTTTGTGGTTGGATCTTACCAGGGAGGATGACACTGCAGGGATGCTCCAGTGGTTACTCATGTAGGTTAATATCAATTTCAAGCTATTTTCACCTCTTGTGGGGGTGTCGACCAACTGGTCTAATGTATTTGCATTGATGAAATCAAGGAATGTCTGGGCATTTGTGTTTTGGCATTAGTAGTTCTTCCAATCTATGGCTGGATAGTTAACATCATCCAGGGTCAGGGTAAAGGGTTGAATTTTGATATATTTTAAGAGGTCTAGATAGGTGGAGTGGGCATCTTGAGTCAGAGTTGGAGGCCTGTAGCTAGCTATGATTTGAATAGGGGTCTTGTCAATTGTTAAATCCATCTGGAGTATTTCCTGTGCATCATACTGTTTGACCAGCCTAGAGGTGTGTATGTATTTTATATATATTGCAACTCCACCTCCTTTTGTTTTGTTGCCCATGGCTTGGGGTCTGAATGAATGATAGGATGAGTAACCTGGTATGGCTGGGGTGCTCTCTGCAGCTTTGAACCAGGTTTCTGTGACTGCACAATTGTCAGCTTTTTCCAGGGTTAAGAATGCATGCAGTGAGTGCAGTTTCATGTTTAGGTTAGTGAAGATTGGGGCAGCATACAGCAGCAATGACAGTGAGAAAGTAAAGGTTGTATATCTTCTGGCTATGTCAGTGAGATAGGTTTTTACTCTGTATAATGTAACTAGTTTCTCATGAGTTTGTTGAATTTCAGCTGGTTATCTATGATGACACCTAGTAATTTTGTGCGGTTTACTTGTTCTGTCATGGCATTGTTGGCAGATATGATAGTGGATAGTGCTGTTTTTTGTAGACATGCATTTTGCAGTAAAGAGCAGTGATTTATTATTTTTTTAGGGCTTAGAATTATTTGTGAATTATTTAGCCATGTTTCAGTTGATAAGTATTGTTGGGTAAGGTCTTAGAGTTTAGAGAGAGATTAGGCAGAACCAATTAGGTCTGAGATCTCAGTGTATTGAAATAGGATGGCATTTTTTGTAGCGGTGCTGAGGTCATTGTTGAAAAGGATGTGCCTATTATAAATCCTTGTGGGACACCAATTGGTACGGCCAAAAAGGCGGATACATTATTTTTCCATTTTACTGCTTGTGCTCTGAGAGGTAGCTGGGGAACCACTGCAGTGCAGAGTTGGTGAGCCCTAAGAATGAGAGTTTGTGTAAGAGTTTCTGGGGGGGAGACAATATTAGAAGCTTTTCATAAGTCCAAGAAGATGGTGGCGACTAGGCATCCTGCATTTCTATGGGTGTGGACAGTATTAACAAAATTCTGCAAAGCAGCAGCTGTGATGAGGATGGAAGCCATATTTGGATTGTAGGCAGACGCTGGTTATGTGGACGTTGATAAGTTCTTTATGAATACATTTATTAAAATATTTTTGATAGGGGAGATAAAATGGCAATTAGCCTGTAGTTTGAAAGATCTGTATTAATTGCATCCATGGTTGTGCAGTGGACTAATGAATTAGTTTTAACACAGTGAGCGGACTTTTATTTGCAGAGATGGATCGAAGTATCAAAGATGAAACTGAATATGCAACGGCCTCAGCTGCCATTTTAAAATATTTGCCAGGGAAGTTGTCAGGGCAGTTGTTAGTTTTAATGTTTTGTGGTATTTTTGATGGAATCTGTCAGTGCTGGGTGGAAAAAGAGAAATGTTGAAAGAGGTTATTTCTTGAGTAGAGACCTCAATAGCTTGATTAGTCACCTGATTGGTTAATGGCTGTGCAAAGTGGGCATTAACTTGGTTGGCTGTGGTATCATTTTGTTTCTGTTTTTGATGTTTGCTATGTAGCTTGTTCTGGATCTAACAGTTTATTGGTTAAGGGCCAGTTGCCCAGAACAGTTTTGGATTATTATTGTGCATGTTTTGATTGGTTTTCTTTTCCTTGGCAATAAGTTGTTTTGTTATGTTTCTTAGTTGCCTATATGTCAGTAAAGCTGGAGCTGTTTTGTTATTGTCTAGACCTTCCATGCTTTGCCTCTTTGTTTCATGAATTGTTTAGTTGGTAAAGGAGAGCCATGGGGAGGGGTGGTTTTCACTCTTTTTATTTGGGGGGTTAGTGTGTTTAGACAACCTTGGGGTGATTTTGTTGAATTCAGAGACAACATCATCTATGGGGACAGTCTTTAGTGGCTCCCTTTTAAGGAAATGTAATGCATTAGTAAAAGTGTCATGAGAAGTTGTAAGTTTTCTTACCATGCTGTAGTGATGTGTTTGGGGATTGTTGCTGTACATACATACATAGCTTGCCAATATGCCAAAACATTTGTTCCCATAATAAATCTCCAGGCTGTTCTTAAAAATATGTAAACTAGTACTTGTTTTAATGTAATTTGGTAGTCTGTTCCAAGCATCAGCTACTCTGTCAGAGAACCAATTAGTGCACTTCTCATTCCTATAGAACCTTCTACAAAGGTTGTCTGATGATTCTCTAGTACTTTTTGACCAATTAGTGCACTTCTCATTCCTATAGAATCTTCTACATAGGTTGTCAGATGATTCTCTAGTACTTTTTGATAACCCCGAACATTCCCAGAGGTAGTTGTCCTTAAATGCCCTATATACCTGAATAAGATCTCCTCTTAGATATCTGTATGAGACATTGTACAAGTTCAGATATTTTAGTCTTTCATAATAACTTAGATTTTCACATCCATGGATGCCCTTAATATATTTCTGCTGTACTCCTTCCAGTTTATTCATGCTTGTTTTCTTACAGGGTTTCCATATTGTTATTCCATACTCAAGTTTGGGTCTAATGTAACTAACAAACAATTACTTCATTATGTTTGATTTCTAGACTTTATAAATCTTTTTATACAACGTATAGTTCTATAACTTTGGTATTGCATAGTGCAAATTGGTAAGGGATCTCTTAGGCTGTCAGACAGAGTTCCATGGGATGACATTTTATCCAGAGAGGATGTTAGTCTCCAATCGAGGGTTGATTCTCTGGTTGTGGCATTGCTTTATCTCAATGGTGTGGTTAAACATTGGGTGAACTTGTACAGATGTATATTATTGGTTGGATTTTAAGATGTATGATTTGCAGTCTATATTAACATCACCCAGCATCACCCAATACCAAAGGTTTAATGAGTGATTTTTGAGGAGGCCCAGCAAAGAATATCTTCCAGTGTTTGGCATTGTGTATCCTTGATTGTGATTGTCTTGTGAGTGTTTACTAGGATTTCCAAGTTACAAAAACTGACAGGGTGTGGAGGAAAAGGGAGATATCCAGGGTGTTTTTGTAGAAAATAGTACATCACCAGCTTTCTTGATGGCTATGCGTAATCTGATAATGTTATATCTGGTTGAAAAATGTCTTCATTTTTTGTTTCCTGAAAGAGCCAGTCTTCTGTGGCAACTAAGACACATGGAGCATGTACTTCAAGGAGTTTGTTATAAATACTCTGCAATTTGGTATGGTATATAGAAAGGCTAGGGTGGCAGTTTGGGTGAGGTGGTAGCGATAAAGGAACAGAGGTGGTATGCTGTCTGCTGGTGCCTGGGTATGCAGAGTTGGGCCTGGGTTTGGATGGATGTCACAGCTAAGTTTTGTTGTTATGGAGGTATGATGGTACAGGTGGAGGCATTTTTTTACTTGACTTTATGTTTAGTATCTATCTTGTGAGTAAATAGCTGTTGCTTTGGATGGTTGTACTTAAACAGTAGGATGTATGAGTGCTGATATCGATAGGGAGTGATTGGGAGATGAGGTTCAGAAGAGTTTTGCTTTCCAGACACGATATAAGAGTTTTGTTGGAATTGTAAGTATAATGGATGTTGGTAGGATGTTAAGTGTGCAAGTGGGAGAAGATGTACGGGTGTGAGGAATTGTGGGAGAAACATGTTTCAGAAATGTAATAAATAGAGTGATTTAAGGATAGAAGATGAGGGTGTAGCTAAGATAGGAAGTGGGGAGGATTCATCTGGGAAAAGAAGAAGCCAAAAAGTAGAATAATAGACTTAAAGGTACTGCTGGGCTGGGGTCTGACTAGGAATGGATATAGTACAAAGCAATATGGGAGGGAGAAAGGCTGTAAGGAATGATACTAAATTTTATATGGAAGTTAAGAAATAGCTAAATAGAAATTATTGTTTATATGGTAGTAGTAACGTTGTTTGGGGTGGGTTAAGGAATGTGTGTATAGGTGAAAGGTGCATGTAGGAAGCATAGTGATAGAGTAAGGGGGGGATAAAGTAACATAATGGGAGGGGGCTACACTTCAGAGGTTCTGTTCTTTTAATGAGATATTAAACGAAAATCCTGTCTGCAAGAAATGCAATCACTCGAGTGGATGTAGAAAAGAATTCTGCTGTATTTATCGAAAAAAAAAGTACAAGTGGCTTTATTTTTTAAATAGTACAGTCTATAATAATTTTCTGAGGTAAAAGGTTCATGAGCTTGTGGAATTCCATCCCCCATATACTGAAAGCTGAAAGAAATGAAACTCGTTACAGATTCAAAAAAAGTAAAATCTTGAGTCAGCAAATACATAACATGAGAACACAAAACATATTAACATTCGCACTTTAAAAATATTTGTAGTATAAGGTGTATATTGTTCTATATCGTAAGAATGTAATATAAAAACTGCAAGAAATGCAAATATTGAAGAATTGTACAATAAAACCATAAAAATGCTGTTTACTGTTCAGAATGATGTATCACTGCTAAAAATTGCATACACAATGTTCAAAGAACACTTCCTCAATTTTATATTAAGGCAGTATGGTTTATACAC
This sequence comes from Protopterus annectens, assembly GCF_019279795.1. NCBI lineage: Eukaryota > Metazoa > Chordata > Ceratodontiformes > Protopteridae > Protopterus > Protopterus annectens. The sequence goes on from NC_056749.1 coordinate 1,495,833, forward strand.
CTTTAGCAGAACCAGATGAGTCTCACATACTCATTAGGGTAGCTTTATTAATTTTAACTGGATATGAAACATTTAATCTCACAGGTTTTATAGTTTTTGTTATTCCATTTCTCAAAGTTGTTACATGTTTTGATAAGTGTTAAAACTAAGAATAAAATTATATATAGTGATAACTACCCAAAACATTTGCAGTTAATATTTCATTCCATTTCATACACCAACATTTGAGATATACATGTCAGGATCCAGGCCAGGAGTACCACAGCATTGTCTGTCCATCTTGTGGACACTACAGTATGTCTAGCCTTAACCATTCTAGCTATAGGGACATGTCAGTCCCCTTGGGGGGCACATTAGGAGTACTGCAGTTGTCAGACTCATGGATCCTAAACCATTTCCTCAACATTATGTTACAGAATGTGAAGGAACATATTTGGTTTCCTAAGACAGCAGAGGAGAGAGCCAGCACTATGTGACCATTTGATAACATACCTCATTTCTCCGAGGTCTAGGGAGCCATCTGGCACTCACATTTTGTCACCAATGTCCAACATGCTCCAGAAAGCCTGAAATACAACAAGAGGAAGAGCTTCCACCCCATGAACTGCCAGATGGTTTCTACTTTACAAAGTGTCTGGACTCTACCCAGGCAGATCACATGACTCATATTTTTACATGTCTGACCTATGCCAATGGTTCACTGCTAGGGGACTTCCCACATTGTCATCTGGTTGACTAGAGCACACAGACCCTAGACAGACAGGCCTACACACCAAGGTACCAATGCAAACATGGAGCAAGCTACATATAATATATATTGTGTGTTGTGTATTGGAGGCAATTCCAGATATGCTCTAGAGCCCTGCTTGATGAGCCTCCCCCATTACGTATATAACGTTCAGACCATACAGGACATGGCCTGTTACACAGCCCATGTATAAATATGAATTGCAGTGGAGCTTACATTGAGACTACTTAAGGGATGCTTCCAATACATAGATACCTCAAAAAGGGTGCTGCATTACAGTCCAGACATCTGCAACAAGAATTTTTGCTATATCTGCTGTGCAAACAGCTGAAGCAGTACATGGATATCCTGGCAGGGCATTCCATATCAGTTGTAACAGCAACAAAAGGGCAGGCTGCAGAGTTAGGGGTGAGGTAACTTATAGCAGTAGTACTGCAGATGAGGTTGAGGTGGGTGCAGTACATTACACCATTGGGAAATAGGTGGCATCTGATCCACAGCTGTGGGATATGATACAGGCAACACAGAATAAAATGGTGCAGGTGCTATCACAGCCACTCTGTGCAAGGCAGTGCATGATATGGCCACATCATGCTCAGACTTGACTGTACCCACTCAAGTTAAGGGATGAGCAGGACACACTCATCGTCACTTGCACTGGTGGAAGGAACAGAGTGACAGGTGAGTGCAGTGATATAGTATGAGGCAGCTGTATGGGAGATGAGCATGGTAACCACATATTCTGGGTGGGCCTGAGGCATCAGCGATCAAGTCCTGCTGTTTTGGGGTCCAACTGACATAATGCAATCCTTAGAGGTGTTCATTGTGTTGGCTGGTGATATTGGGACTTGGTGTAATTCATGGTGTTAAGGGTTAGAATTTTGGGACCACGTGAGTGCACCCTGACAGGGTGTCCCATGTGTTTTTTTATATTCCCCCTCACTAATCCATTCACTTCTGGGAAGGAAGCCATGCATCCCTAGGACATATAAGTGACCTGCAGCTCATTTGTTCCTGCCAGTGAAGCTTTACTGGTCCTCCTTTTCCTATGGTGACAAGAGTATGGCAGTAGGGAGTGGGTCAGCCAGCCAGTCCCTTGGAGTGGCCTGTACATGCAGACTGACAGTGACTGCCTAGTCATGGAAGGAGTTGCGCACACTCTCACACACAACTCCTTTTCCCAGACTCAGCAGGGAAGTCCCTGCCTGCTGCAGTATAAGCCAATATGGCAATCCCAAAAAAACAAATAAAACCACAAGCAAGAAGAAAAGTCACAAACCAGAGGATGCAGGCAATAAGAGCCAAGGAATCCACACCAAAAGAGGATTTCCAGCCAAAACATGAAGTAGCAATTACACCAGGAACTCCAACAATCACTTCTAGTTTATTGCAACAGAAACAAGTGTAGATATAAGCGCTTTTGTCCCAAATAATAACAGGAACTTCATCAGATACAAACAAACTATAGAAACACATTCTATTAACCACTTTTTAACATGATGTCATTTCCTGATCTAGTCAAATGCATTCAATTAAGGCTTAAAGGAACACAGGAATAAAAAAGAAAGAAGACATATGTAGCAGTAATGCATAAAATTAACTGAATTATTATAGCCACAGATGTAACCATCCCAAAATAAAACTAGACTAAAATAAGTTGTAGAATACTATTATATAACAATTTAGAATACATAAAGTGTATGAAACCACTATCTAAGTTACACATAAAAACTATCTTGAAAAAATATAAATTGGATACAAAATAGCCCAAAAATACATAATGGGCTTATGGATTCGACCCAATAGCAAAACAATACTCACATCTGTGGCTATAGTACTTCAGTTAATTTTATGTATTACTACCTGTGTGTTGAGCCTGTTGCGCAGCAGAGTCTACGATGAACAGGGCAGCAGGTCATATGACCTCCATTGAGTGGCCATGCCTGTACCTGTACACCTGTACATGAAATGGAATACATTTATAAGTCAAACGCTGACAACATTGCTACACAAGATATTGAATCCAGAAGCTCAGATCACATCATTTTGACTGGCTTTATCAAAAGCTGTGCAGAAGCCAGTAATGTGCTGTCGGAGATCATGATACAGAGGGGATGAATTTTTGACCTTTCCATCTGCAGTGTGATCTTGGATTTTGTATATATAAGCAGTAGGGGGTGTCAGGCTTGCCCCCTCATATATGTTTGCAGTCGAGGTTACGTGATTCAAGCTTCCAGGTTTGATGTCTTGTGCATTGTAGTTAAAAGCATTCAACATTCTGAATGTATTCTGAATGTATTCCCATGACACATGAGAGTCATTGGGGTGTATATTGTATTCTGTGGAATGTAAATACCTGTGGTCATCCCCCTTTATGCTCCTGGCTAGCCCCTGCAGTTGGTGATATCCATAACATCCATTACCTTTACATACTTTATACATGATTCAATGTATGGCTGTAGAACCTCATCCCCTCTACAGCATATCCTTCCCGTGGTTATTAATGTCCATGGTTTGAACTTTACCAGCCACAGGCAGATGATGGCATGTCATGGCAGTGTTATGGAGTCTGTGATACACATCTACCAGGCCATCTGCCTCACTGTCACAGATACATACCACAGGGTTTGTCGTTCTAGGTAAGGTCTGACCTTGATGGTGAGAGGTGCAGGTCCAGGTCCAGGAAGAAGTGCACTTAATGGTAGTGCACAAAAGCACTTACAATAAAAATTTGGACTTGTGGAATTGAGAATTTGTGGATTTTACTTCTTCTCTCTTTCTTTGTTTACTACGTTTGGTTTGTGTAGTTTTTCAATTTAAGCTGTATTCTGTATTTTCCATCAGTAATTTTGCTTAGACATTGTGTAACTTGTGCTCTTTATTATAATATTATATTTAAGTGGAGAAGCAATTAACTTGGGGAGAGAGCTGTTCGAAGAATTCATTGGACTTGTTTAGACACTTGTACATTACAGGGTTTTAGCTCTACTGAGATGATACATTCATTTTTGAAGATATTGGGTAAGTTTTCCTGCTGTCTCAAAGGAAACAATGGTGCACTTCACACAAGAACATGGTTGGCTCCAGTGAAACATTCTGATACATGCTTACAAGCCTAGTGAAGGAAACTACAGGTAGCCCCCTCCCTTGCCTAGCTTCCTGTGGTTCCCAAGACCTGACATCGCGCCCATCAGGACCACAAACGAAAACTAAACCTGCAGCCTCAACTCTTCCTAAAACTCAGGGTAAACACAAAGCATTATTACCCTATTCAGAGAGAACTATACTGTCCTTGTTAAGAACCTGACACTCTAACTTGAAGACTTTAATAATACAAAGCCTGAAAAAATTGTATCATTATAAATATCAGCACTAGTAACTCCACTGTGTTGAGTTATACTAGGGCAATTGTTACCTTTAAGACCCTGCAAAATCTCCTGGCGGTGTAGTGAATGCTGACGTCAGGAAGTTTATAAATCATCCTGCTCGTTCCCCGCTAACTTCAAACTGAAACTGCATTTTGTTCTGACTCTTCTCCTGCCCGGTCGCCTCTCCAGGCTTACAGGTAGCCCCCTCCCTTGCCTAGCTTCCTGTGGTTCCCAAGACCTGACATCGCGCCCATCAGGACCACAAACGAAAACTAAACCTGCAACCTCAACTCTTCCTAAAACTCAGGGTAAACACAAAGCATTATTACCCTATTCAGAGAGAACTCTGCTGTCCTTGTTAAGAACCTGACACTCTAACTTGAAGACTTTAATAATACAAAGCCTGAAAAAATGGTATCATTATAAATATCAGCACTAGTAACTCCACTGTGTTGAGTTATACTAGGGCAATTGTTACCTTTAAGACCCTGCAAAATCTCCTGGCGGTGTAGGCCCCGCTCCGCTTCGCCCTCGCTTCGCTCGGGCTCCGCTCCGCTCCCCTCCCTGCCCCCTTATCCCACCCGCCCCCAATATCTCTACTTTTATAGCTACAAATAGTCCCTCCCACTTTCCCACTTAACAAATCCAAGGCTCCCTTGTCAAACTCCATAACTCCTCCCACCCCAAGGCCCACACCCTCTAACAAATCCCACACAAAGTCTCTTCCCCCACTCGATACCCTTTTCCCTTCTTCAGTATGGCAAATTTCACTTATACTATTACCCCCATCATAGTTATACTTCTCATCACCACCTATATCCTAACAATATATGAAAACCAAACTCTTATAGGCATTCCTTTCCCTAAGTGCCACACCAACTCCCAATTCAATCTCCATGTCAGTTATAACCCACCCTCAATCTACCAGGACAAAAATGTATCCCCCAAAATAGTCCACCCCACACTTCAACACCCTAAAATTCCACATAACAAAACTAATCTCAAAATCCTATTTAAATTACAAAGATTTTTAGTTTACTTGAAAAATGGTATTAACATCGACGGAGATATTCACCCAAACCCAGGTCCCACCACTATGCCAATTTCTAATCCCCATAATTTAACCCAAAAGTCTACTGACTCCCTTCTAATACTACACCTGAACCTAAGAAGCATTAACAACAAAATTCACAACCTTCACGCCATCATAGCTACTCATTCCCCTGACATCATGTGTCTAACCGAAACATGGCTAAAACCCACTACTAAGAATGAAGAGATCCTCCCACCTGGGTACAATATTCTCAGGGCTGATCGTGCAAAGAAAAAAGGTGGAGGAATAGCTATTATATTTAAAAATAAACTGAACATCCTTAAGAACCAAGTACAACCTCCCATGATCTCAAACCTAGAAATTATAGCCCTACAGATCTGCCTAAACACTCAAAAACGTATCAACCTTATTGTAACCTATATCCCACCAGGGAAGAACACAGAAAACCTGGAGCAATCCCTGAGCTGGCTAGCCATCAACTACCCACAAGAAACCATAGTTCTTGGAGACGTCAACATTGACTGGTCTCTCTTTTCTACACATATAACTCCACAACCTATTAACCTACATGGTTTTTCCCAAAATATCCTATCCCCAACCAGACTAGGCAACTCACTTCAAAAAGAAAGTATTATTGACTGGATCCTTACTAATAGAGACTCTAATAACTACACCACTGGTACCCTTCCCTGTGACCTCAGCGATCACCTAATAACTTATATCATTAAACATAAATGCCCAACCTCTAACACCCCCCTATATAGACTAATCAGAAATAAAAAAAAATTTGTCCCTCAATTATTTCTTGCCGACCTGAAATCCTGCAACTGGACCATATTAAAGACTCTTTCACTAGAAGAGAGTGTGTCCCACTTCAATGACACGTTCCTTAAGATACTTGACTCACATGCTCCACATAGACAAATTAGAACCAAAACTCGCATAGCACCTTGGCTCACTAGTGATACTAAATCCAAAATCAAACTTCGTGACCAAGCCTGGGACAAATGGAGAGCCACAAAAACCCCCCAAGACCGTTATAAATTTCAACAACTAAGAAACGCCACTAAAACTGCCATTACCCAAGACAAAAAACAATATTTCTGCAGCCTCCAGCAAAAACACCAGAACAACCCAAAGAAATTCTGGGCAGGTTTTAACAACCTTCTGCACCCAGGCAAAACTTCCACCCCAACCCCTGTGAAACTGTTAGAGAAAGGCCAAGAAGAAGTAGCCAACACCTTTAACTCCTTCTTCACTGAGGCTATCCAAACCCTAGCCAGTCACCTTACCTCCACTTCCCCACCTGCTGCTAAACTGCATCTTGACACCCCCACCCCCTTCAATTTAAAGCCAGTCTCTTCCTCCTATGTACGCTCCCGCCTAAAAAAACTCAAACCAACCACCCTAGCGGCTGACCACCTTCCTGCGGAATTCTTACAAATTGCGTCTGATGAAATAGCCTACCCCATATCAATCCTAATAAATAGAACTATAACTGAGATGAACATTCCCTCCATTTGGAAGACTTCCTATATCATTCCACTTCACAAAGGAGGTACCTCCTGGAAAGCGTCAAATTATAGACCAATAGCCATTCTGTCCCCGATAGCGAAAATCATGGAAAGATGCATCCACAAACAACTTCTTCACTATCTGACCTCTAATAATCTCTTGTCCAATGCCCAGCATGGTTTTACCACACCATAGTACAACTACTGCCCTCCTTTCCTTTGTTGACTCAATCAATAACAATCGTAATAACAAACTCATATCCTCTGCCCTCTTTCTGGACCTATCAAAAGCATTCGATATGGTCAATCATCAATTCCTTCTCAACATCCTTGAAAACCTACGTCTGGACACTCCAGCACTAAACTGGTTCAATGCCTACCTCACTGGTAGGCAACAAGCTGTCCTG